>NC_041332.1:2720211-2730211 GCF_004354835.1 Perca flavescens
TGCAGACGTCACAGGGAACTTCTCCTGGTTTGGACACTTGTTGCTCTGAGCTGCTGCTGCTGGCTTTCTGTTGAGCTGACTGTCTGAACTGAGCAACCATCTCAGAGATAAAAGTGTTGACATGCAGCTCAGGTTTTGTGTTGAAAACCTTGTTACACATCGGACACAGGTACTGGTCATTAGTATTCCAGTGTTCAGTGATGCAGTTTTTGCAGAAGTTGTGTCCACATAGTGTGGTGACAGGATCAGTGAACACATCCAGACAGATGGAGCACAGAAACTGATCTTCTGATGGCAGATAGTTTGCAGCAGCCATATCTACATATAGTGTGAATAAAAAGAAAAACATATTAAAATAGAGTTTTAATTATTTAAAAAAGGTGTTTTGACTTCCACCAAAATGTGAGCAACAAGGAACACAGTAAAGCTCGCTACTCTGACAAAACAGCACTGAATATATCCACACAGGGGCGGAGCCAGACATTGTACAAATTTGAGGCTCAGCCCGGTTTACAGCGGCTAAACACACTACATATTTTAAGACATTTGAGATAATACAATGCCTAACTATCTGCACTGGGTTGTTGTTGTGGTTGGTGGTGCGTGGTAGTTGCAAGACGTATGTGTAAGTTCAAACATATGCTGTGTTCCAGGCAACATCGATACTCAGGTCACAATTCAATTCTTGATTGCTATGACATGTTGTGTGGCCGATAGTGATGTTTAGACGTCAGAGAGACTAAATCTGATCAGATTACAGATCATCTACAGTCTGTTGGTAATTAAAATCAGCAACAGATCACATGGAGAGCATTCTGACAGCTACTCTGTCATAATAAAAACAACTGGAGACTGTGTACAATCTGATATATGGGTGTGATAACATTATTTTAAATCACAATCGGACCACATTGTTTCTGTCACTTCCTGTTCAGTCTGAAGGCTGCTGGAATCATAGACAGTGTATATATAGGCTGGAAAAGGCTGAAACTGTCCAACTAGAGAGCTGATCTTTGTCCCCGCCCCCGGCTGCTGCCGCCTGCTCTCGTCTACTTTACAGGCGAGGCGCAGTTCATCTAGAACGAGCCTAATAATGCTGCGGCTATAATAGCAGTAAAGTAGGAAGTAATCTAAACTCCAGTCCTGAGAACTGACACAGAGAGACTGTTTAAAGCTGTTAAAGTGGGCTACTGTATAGTGGGCCTGCAGACAAACAGACATAGTTATACTGTTACCAATTTCACAAGAAATGAAAAGAGAGGAACTTCCTGTCTGAGTAGATCTGAAGTTTATTGTTAATCCTGGTTGTAGAAAGTGTAAATGTGACCAGCTGTACTCACCAGTGTTTGTCAGAGACTCTGCTGTGTTGTTGAGAAAGACCTGATGAAGTCAGTTTGAGTTTTCTTTCAGAGAGAAACAGAGACTTCTCTCGACTGCAGCGTGGCTGACACTCTGACAAACTTCACTTTCATTTCTGGAGTGTGACGTTGAAGCTCTCCTCTTTCCAGTGTTGCTCCTCCTCCTCCTGCAGCTCTGCTGTTTCCTCCCTGTCAGAGGTGTCAAAAGTATTCACATTCATTACTCAAGTAGAAGTATAGATACTAGGGTTTGAAAAGACTTTTGTAGAAGTTGAAGTATCAACTCAAGCTTTTTACTTAAGTAAAAGTGTAAAAGTACTGGTTTCAAAACTACTTAAAGTATAAAAGTAAAAGTAATGTAAGGCAGAGATCTTCAACAGGGGGTCCTCAGAGTCATTGCAGGGGGGCCTCCAAATTATTGTACATTTTTGAGTCTTAAAAAATAAAATGCCTTAACATAATTCCAACATATTATTAGCAAATATAAATTCCCACTGATGATAGGCTTACTTGCCTATAGGTAAGGTAGTCACTAAGATATCAGCCCACAGTTAATCCTAGATTTACTGTGCCACATATGTAACATTAAAATATGATTTATAAAATCATGCCAACAATTAATATTTTAATAGCTTATGAAAAAAGGTATGTAAGAAGGCTTTAGGTTACCCTAACAGTTATTGTAGGCCCAGTTTAATATGGAACTTAATTTCATACAATATGTAGGGGGTCCCTGCTACATCTCACTTTAAGTTAAGGGGTCCTTGGCTTGAAAAACGTTCAAGACCCCTGATCAAGTGGGGGAAATGCCATTAAGGACAACAGCTTAACTCTAAAACGCGGAGACAAAATCATATGACTATAATAATGTTACAGTATATTAAAATCATACCTGCAAACTCAGAAGGGCTGGAAAAAGGTGACACGTAGGCTACATCTCTTCTGTGTTTATCAGACAACGGCAGCTACAGTCTGGTGTCAGACTCCTCTCCAGTGAAATATAGACACACTTTTACACCGTTTAGCGCTCAGCATTTTATCATGTTTACTCCATCTTCTAGCTAACGCTAGGCTAACCTGCGTCAAACTGTAGTGTTAACTAGCGTCCCATGCGGCGATGTTCAGTTCCCTCTAACGTCCGTTTTCGGAGCATTGCGTAGCACCTAAGGCACCAAAATCCGTGTTGCTATTCGGTCCGGTAGATAACGGTCGTTAAGGCACCGGGTCTGTACAGGTGTTATGGATCGTGTACAAACCAATAGGGTGTCGGAATAGCTATGTTTATACTTCTCATCCAACCACAATCAAATTCACTCTCTCCGGATGGAACGATTTGGATAGGTTTTTTTGTGTGTGTGTTTTTGTGAACGATGACTGACGAGCTGGAATGAAAACAAGCCGAACTGAAATATGAGTAACGAGGCTATTTTTAAAATGTAAGGAGTAGAAAGTACAGATAATTGCGTGAAAATGTAAGGAGTAGCAGTAAAAAGTATGCTGTAAAATAATTACTCCAGTAAAGTATAGATACCCAAAATTTCTACTTAAGTAAGGTAACGAAGTATTTGTACTTCGTTACTTGACACCTCTGCTCCCTGTCATGTGCACTCTTCGTCATGCGCAGGAACTAGGGGTGCTGCAGGTGCTGCAGCACCCCCTGTTGGCAAACTGTGATGACAATAAAATGATAGCTTATAAATATCTCTGGTTGTTGTTTCTGCTCCACGGCATTTTGTATGTCATGTTTTGGGTGTGGGATGAAGAGAGGGATAATTTTAGTAATTATTTAATTAAAAAGTATTTAATTTATTTTCAGTGTGTAGTATTAGCCAATCCGATGTGCCATGACGCGAATCACGCGATTACGATTCAGCCTACGCAGCACGCACACTCACAGCCCCAACTTCAAATTCCGAAATTTCTCTGCCCCCGACAAGAGTGAGACTGCTGCAGCAGGGACATCACCTTTACCATCTGAGCCTGAACCTTCAGCTTCCACAGATGGACATTGCATCCTTAGGCCTGCAACTGAGGATGGTGGGTGGCCTCACCAAACAACATGCATTCCACTCAGTCCAAGAACTTGCTTGCTTTTTATCAACTCTACATCCACAAACAAGAGGACTTTTCACCGAGGTGGAACAGCTGATCCACTTGTGCCTCTGTTTACCAGTGTCTACTGCTGGCTCCTAAAGCTCTTTCTCAGCTCTTCGCCGCCTGAAAACCTGGCTCCGTAGCACTATCGCTCAGAGTAGACTTTCTCACATGGCACTGCTTCACATCCACAAAGACATTTTGGATGATCTGGATATTCAGGGTCTCATGGCAGAGTTTATCAGCCGAACTCCAGAGGGCAAATCTACCTTTGGTGTACCGAAATCATCGTAAGGTAAGACACGGTGTCTTACATCTCTGTGTCTTTTTCCTGCCGCCGTGCAGGCCCAGATGGTAGCCTATATGATTATGATTTATGTATGCCTATTATAAAAGAACGAATAGTCTGTAACGTTTTAGAATTTGTCACATACTGTCGGATATGACAGATTTTGCATAGTCTGTTACTTTGTGGCACTTTATGGCCGTTATGCGGTATATGGACACTTAATCTACTTGTGGTTGTTTTAAAATAAACATACATTGTCATCTAGAAAACCCATCCTGGTGTCGACCTCCTTGTATCTAGACATTTTGAGTATGCGTGTATTGCTAATATATAATTTACATTGGTTATAAATGACATTTTAGTTTATATGCACGCGGCATTCACACATATTTAGATTATTATTTATTTCGCCATTGACGGCTCGTTTGTTTAAATATCACAACACATGCCCTTCATCAGATTAACGGGAACATGTGGTTAACTGTCTTTTTGGACTTAAAAGCATCACCTGAGGAGAGTAGTTAGTAGATCTGTTTAGAGGTGGACTTCTCCTAGAACTACGGTCCTACTACTTGGTCGGAAAACGGCTATATTATCCCCCCTCCTCCGCCGCCGCCAGCACCCCCTGTCGAAAATGACTTCCCGCGCGCCTGCTCTTATTGTGAAATACCAGGATGTTGTCTGGTTAATATGGAGCAAAGGTGTGTCTTCATCTAACAGGTGGGAGGAGGAAGGTGTGTGAGAAGGTGTTGCTTATACCTTTATTATGTTTGTTGAAACTTGAAGGTGCCTCAGCTTTACTTTAACCAGGAGAGTTTAGTTTAGTTTATTGGACACAAATAGAAACCTCCACACATCTGCAACATGTCAATGATATGATAATGTGTTTTTTTGTTTTTCAACTTACAGAACAAACGGAGCTAAGTCACGTCCAGCGTTACATACGTAACCAGAAGTGAAGTAACTTCTGATTTGAACTGAAACCATGATCTTTTTCGTTTGTGTGTCTAAACATAACCAAACTGAGACCGTTTCACAACGTTAACGAGTTGTGTAAAACCGCGAACATTACGTTCTCTGGTTCAGATATGAGATGAAAAACTTTAGAGGTACCTGTAAGATTCTCGTAGGGTACAGATTTGATCATTGGCAAATTGTCAAAGATGTTTTATCAATATTAATAAAGTTATGAATATGGTTATTAATAACTTTATCAAATCGACAAACAATCAAAACGGGGCACCACCCTGCAAGTCAGGGACCAATAATCAAACTGTGGAATAGTCTCATTTCTGTGGTATTCCTTTAAAAAGGAAATAAAGGAAGGGGTGAATCCAAGCACGGACCTGTTCGACCAGCATTTATTACAACAAGTACACAAATAATCACAAGCAACTGCTAATTAAGTATAATAAGATTTATTAACGTCATAATTATCAGTAACTAATCAATAATCCTTCAATAATAAACTTATATACCTTTTACAATATCACAACCAAAAACAAAGCAAAAACAAAGCAGCATGGGCGGACACGTCTGTGTCCGTGTGTGAGTGTGTGTGAGAGAGAGTGAGTGAAAAGGGGGGGGGTGGTGTCGGAGTGTAGTTCTATCACAAAAACAAACTCCCAAAATGGCTACTCCTGTGAGCTGCACAAACTATTTAGCCTCAAGAGGGCGGTAGTGGTGCTCGGTGCACGGGCAGGGGCTGAAGAAGCCGGGGGTTGCTAGGCAACGATCACGCTTAGCCGGTATGGTAGCTCCTGTGTTAGCTCTGTACCAACGTAAGCCGATTCCACGTGTGAAACTAGCCTACAGCGTTAGCTCGGGAGCTACGCGGCTGTGTGCTCGCCCGGCGTCAAAGAAAAGTCAGAGCCAGGATCAGGCTCTGGAAGAATCATGGCCATTTGCTCATGAATGACGGTGACTTGTCCGTCTGGGGCTGGCAGACTGCCTGCAGGATCAAGTGGCCTCAGGGTGTCGACCTGAGCCTGACTGTGTCCCCGGTGGCTGGGGCCCGGCCTCAGTTGGTTGTGACCGCTGCCCAAGTCTTCTGTGTCACTTATACAGATGAGACTAGGATGCACCAGAGTCATCCTCTGGGGTGTGATATCAAACCAAAACAGGTTTTGTGATGGGCGGTTTATCAGGCAGGTAGCTGGGAATGCTACCACTGAATGCTATGCCTAATACTGGTGTACTGAGGGGAAGCATTGGTTTAAAGACTTCTACAGAAGTGTTAGAATGTGTCTGACTTACTCTGGAGACGCAGTCCAGCAGGGTTAGGGTGCTCACACCCCCTTTTTCCCCTGCTGCGGTATCTGTACCGTGGGCGTTGCCCTTGTGGGCAGGGTCTCCCCAGGACGTCAGAGGAGGGGTTTGTGAGGCGCTAGGCGTTGTGGTTTCAGGGAGCACTCTGGGCTCCTTTAGGTTACCTCCCTGGTCTCGTTCTGCTGATGACAAATCAGTGTCAGGCCCCTTTGAGGAGTCTGACAGTTTTGCTGGATACAGACCTTGTTTTTGGGAGGGGCGCGTGTTGACTTGAGTCATCGGGAGCTCCCTCCCCCTTTCGTGGGAGTGAAGTCCAGGCAGAGTGTGGCTTTGAGCTACACAAAGTATCCATTGCAGTGGGTGAAAGTTTTGATCCACTTTTACAGCACAAGGTTTGGAGGTTTTCTTCCTCTTTAACGAGTGGAGAAGTTATGGTTTTCTTCAGGAAGTGGGATGTTGCAATCAGAAATTAGCTGGGGTGTCTCCTTGCGGAGTGGAGCACCTGTTTCCAGCAAACGGCCCAAAAGAGGCTCTTGATAACTCTCACCTATAACCAGCTCTGACACCTCCCTACTGGAGTTCACTAGGCTGCTAGCCGTGGTCTCTGAGTAGACCCGGTGACTGGGGGCCCGAGGGGAGCCAAGTAGGTTCATCCAGGTCGGCTGGACCGTTGGATGTGGTAGGAGGGTCAGGCTCAGGGTCAAAGGCAGCATCACGTGCTTCTTGGACGTGTGAAGGTGTCAGCATACTTACCCGTTCCGTTGGGTCACACCGGTCACTCTGTTGTAGTTTGAGAGTATCATGCAGCCAAGGCTCGATCAGATCATGTCTCTGGAGCGGCGGGGGGTCGTTCAGAACAGGAGAATTATAGTCACTCAGTTGAGGATGGCTCCTCCCTTTTGTCAGTGGGGATGGAGTCTGATCAAAGCGGGATGGCGAGCTTTTTGGCTCGCACCGTTTGTCAGTGGACGGAACTCTGATTCTACCGGTGTTCCTCTGATGTTGCAAGACATTCCTCCCCCTTTTGGCAGGGGGGTGGTGATCTCTCCTCCGAGGGGAGGAGAAGAAGAAGAAGAAGGGTCTCTCCTCCGGGAAGGTGAGGAAGAGGGTTTTCTCCGCCCCGAGGTAGCGGAGATGAACAAGATCGGTCTCTCCGAGTAGGAGGACGAGAAGAAGAGGAACAAGAACGGTCTCTTCTCTGGGAAGAAGACAAGTGGGTTTTTCGCCGAGGTGGCGGAGAGAAACTGTGTCTCTGACTGTGAGGAGACCAATGAGGAGGAGAATAGAACGCTGTTCTTTCTTTGCACGCCGAGGCTGTGCCGAGAGGTCCTCACGGCTCTCCTCTAACGGGAGACCTCCTCACGCCTGGCTTGGACTCTCTGTCTAAGCCAGGCTGTTTTGCGCTGCTCAGCTTCATAGCTGTCTTGCGGCAGTGCGAGCTGTGCTTGGAGGACAGCGCGTTGCCGATGGGTTCGGCTCTGATAGATTAGCACCAATTGGCCAAGCAAGCCTTGTATGCTGGCTTTTGGCATCCAAGACGGCTGTGCCCTGTAAGCCAATAGTTCCTGGAGTATTTCATCGCAGGTAGTTTCATAACCATCACGGTTATTCTCTTCAGAGTCTAGGATGAGACAAGCGACCACATTCTGCAGGACTGTGTCGGTCGGCTCTTTGGAAGCTTTCGCCTCCAGCCTCTGGTACTCAAAGCGACTCATTTTACCTCTAGTAAAGAGATTGTACCAGGGCTCAATTCCTTTGTGGTGACAAAGGAAAAATTAACTGTGAACAAGTTGATTCAAGGAGCAGGTGAAAGGCTTAACCTGTAGTTCCTTTAGTTTTAAGTGTTGACTGCTAATTAAGCTTATTACTACCATTTACCACCAACCCAATTCTATTGGGTAGTCGCAGAGGTCGCACCACCTCAGGTGAGTAATAGCTGTTACTGTCAAAAATCTGAGTGTTAGTATTAATAACTTTAAGATCAGGTAGAGCGTGAAAATCTTGACTGCTAACTAAGCTAGTTACTGCCATTTACCACCAACCCGATCGTGTCAGGTGGCCGTAGAGGCCCGGACACCTCAGTGGAGTAATAGCCGTTACTGTCAAGGGTTAAAGTAGAGCGTGAAAATGTTGTTGTCTACTAACCAATGTACACACTGAAAAATTCACAGATCACAACTGAATGTATGCTTGGCAGGTTGCAGAAAAATTAATTTTCAAAATGAAATTTCAAAAACAAAATTGATAAAAAAATTATGCCTAGATGTTGCACTAAAGCAGGTCTTCAACGCCGCAGACGGGCGTTAAATATGTTCTTGGGGAAAATTATAATTTTCAAAAATAAAAAATTTTATTTTTCAAAAATACAAATTTTTATTTTTCAAAAATACAAATTTTTATTTTTCAAAAAAAAATAATTATATTCAAAACTTTTGGATTATTATGTATAATTATTGTAACAACGTTGGTTCTAACAGCCTCACACAGGGCACCATTATGTAGGATTCTCGTAGGGTACAGATTTGATCATTGGCAAATTATCAAACATGTTTTATCAATATTTATAAAGTTATGAATATGGTTATTAATAACTTTATCAAATCGACAAACAATCAAAAACGGGGCACCACCCTGCAAGTCAGGGACCAATAATCAAACTGTGGAACAGTCTCATTTCTGTGGTGACCCTTTAAAAAGGAAATAAAGGAAGGGGTGAATCCAAGCACGGACCTGATCGACCAGCAATTATTACAACAAGTACACAAATAATCACAAGCAACTGCTAATTTAGCATAAGATTTATTAACGTCACAATTATCGGTAGCTAATCAATAATCCTTCAATAATGAACTCATATACCTCTTTACAATATCACAACCAAAAACAAAGCAAAAACAAAGCAACGCAGCATGGACACGTCTGTGTCTGTGTGTGTGTGAGTGTGTGTGAGAGAGAGTGAGTGAAAAGGGAGGGGGCGGTGTCGATCGTAGTTCTAACACATCAAACAACTCCAAAAATGGCTACTCCTGTGAGCTGCACAAACTATTTAGCCTCAAGAGGGCGGTAGTGGTGCTGCGTACACGGGCAGGGGCTGAAGAAGCCGGGGGTTGCTAGGCAACGATCACGCTTAGCCGATATGGTAGCTAGTTCCTGTGTTAGCTCTGTACGAACGTAAGCCGATTCCACGTGTGAAACTAGCCTACAGCGTTAGCTGGGGAGCTACGCGGCTAGCCGGTGTCGTGTGTGGGTGTGTGTGTTAGTAAGAGGAGAAAGAGAAGTAGAGTAAAAAAAAACACTCTGATCTTTAGTTATCGATAATGACCCAGTTCTCCTCAGCCACTCAGGTCTGGGCTAACGTGTAGTTTAGGACAGACTGAGATTTTTGTTTTGCTGAGGAGAACGTCACTATAACTATTTCAGTGACTAAAAGCTGATTTTCGCCATTCTATCGCAGACAGTAACTAAACTCCTGAAAGGAGTGATTTAAGCAGGTAGCGATTACAGTTATACCAAGCTACTTGACACGACATAAATCAAAGGTATAATTGATCAATTTATACATTCACAGACAAGATTAATAAATCACATATGGACCAGTACATGATTAAATCAGATCACATTAATGGCAACAATGGTAGCGAACCCTTTGCTCATTAATAACAAAACAAAACGCACTGGTTCTAATATCTGCCCAGAACTGTGTAAGCCTCTTACTGTGTGCATTGTTTGTCAGTTAAAACTCTTGCCAGAGTTTAACGATCCGTTTCGTCCCGAAGCAGAGGGGACAAGACGTAATCCAGGTCGACCAAACAAGAAACAGAACGCCGTCCTTTTCTTGAATCCAGGCTGATTAAACCCGCCGCAGATGAGGGAATACTGCCAGTATTTCCTCGGATCCCCTTTATATGTCAGACCGATATAAAGTTGTCGCCGCTCAAAACTCGACCAGCGAGGTGATGCTGGCTAGCTAGTCCGGACTAGTGCCTCCTTT
>NC_041332.1:2732711-2747711 GCF_004354835.1 Perca flavescens
ACCAGGACAATTCTGTCTCTGTCTCCTTTTTTTCACAAACCGTACTTTCTATAAAGCTACTCTGAGATGGGTCAATCATTTTTTGTATTGAATCTCTGCAGCAAAAGAAAGAAAATGGTGGCGGGTTGGCTCAGTGGGTAGAGCATGCACATATATTTGGAGGTTTATGCCTTGGCGCAGATATCCAGGGTTCAAATCCGACTTGTGACTATTTCCTGCATGTCTTCCCCCTTTCTCTCTCTGCCCTTTCTCAACTAGCTGTCCTGTCAAATAAAGGCAGAAAACCCCAAAAAATAATCTTTAAAAAAATTTGCTAAACCCAACAAAACAAAAATGTAGAGGCTTCAACAGAAACTGCAGTCCAAAACACAATCTATGATCAATACAGTCACTTTTGTCTGTTGTATAAGGGCAGACCTGATACATAAAATAATGTTGTTTCTGTTATTCCATGGGATGTTAGTGTTTTTTATGACATTGTGCTATGATTGACTAAATGTTCCTGTTGGGAGAGAACATGTGTTAGTGTTTTGGAAGAATTATTTGATTTTGAGACATGATTACATTGTTTTGGTAAACACAGTGTATTGTGTTAGTGAATTATTGTATTTTGAAAATTGGTGTTGGAGTTTAGTTTACAATGTGTGATTTTGAGCATGAAATCAACTGCGTTAAGAGTTTAGGAAAGTTGTTAAAAGTATTGAAAAAAGTGTCATAGCGATTGTGAAAAACTGTAATACACGATGCTTTTCAACGGCAGGAACTTTCCCCGGGAACTAGGAACCTTTGAGACTGTGTGACTGGCTTAAAACGCCCACACAAATCTTTGTTATTTATATATTTCTGTGAAAGGAGCCAAACTGTGGAATTGGCTTCCTACAAATATAAAGACTCTAACTAAATTGTCCACCTTCAAAAAACTAGTAAAAGCATGGTTCATACAGCAGCAGCAGTGTGATCATGCCATATGAAATGTATAGCTGTGTGTATGTGAGGTGTGCATGTGTGTGAGTCCGAGTTAATGTGTTTATTTGCTACACTTATTTGTATTGTTGTTAACTGTTTTTATTTTGGACATTTTATTGTATTCACTGTAAAAATCTGACTCCTTTTATTATTTGAACTGTTAAAAGCCCTCCTAGGGACAGGTGTTGAGAATTAGCCATGGCTACAAACACTGTGATACAGGCATCGGATTGTTATTTATGTAATAATCTATGCTTTTTGTATCTGTCCCTATTTAAATAAACTACAAAAAAAAAAATAATATTAATGTTTCTAGTGGCGGCATCCTCTAGTGGAAGTAGTACTGATGACGTGTGCAAAGCAGGAAGTAAGGTGATGAAGTATAAGAGCCCCAAATGTCCCGGTAATGAGGCAGGTTGGGGGGGGGGGTGGATGGGTCAAACAGGACTTTCACCCAAGAGAACAGGGTTTGTGTCCAGTTTGAAAATCCTCCACAATCATTATTTATTTTTTACGTTTAACGGTTCTTTTCACCACCATGTATAAACACCACTAACACCAACTTATCACCACTAGTTTTACACTTATTTTTAAAATGCATGGTCAATAAACCTCATTTATAGGAAACTATACCTAATCCTTGAGTTAAAAAACCTGAAATTATTAATTATTTGGACTAATATTAAAGGAATGCTAATCACAGACTGGTATATGTCAACGTTCAGCGAGGATAATGTTTAGAAAAATTTCAAAATTATAATTTTTAATAAAATTATTAAAAAATATTTAATAAAACACCCCCAAATTCAATGAAAATAGAGGTCTGATCTGCTGTCGGACTTGCGAGCCACGTATGGAATCATCCATACGTGTTATTTTTGGGTGAAAACAATGATTTAGTTAAAAAGAAACCAACTTTACTCTTTACTTTATTTTTTTATTTTATTTTTTATTTCTTTATGTGACTGTTTGTCTTGTATCACTTGTGGTTTCTTGAATTGTCTCACATTAAAATAAAAAAAATTAAATAAAAAGAAACCCAGATTTCTGATATATATAGAAATTTTGAAACGGGAGCTTTAAAAAAAAAAAAAAAAAGGTGAGACCGATTCATCCTCCACAATCACTGTTGGTGAAACAAACATTTCCTCCTGCCGCTCCTTCACATTAAAAGCATCCAACTGGTGATACACACAGGGAGCTTTTATTGTGAAGCAGCCACAGGAAACACAATGTACTTGTAATGAAATACAACTTCTGTGTAAATCAGCTTTTCTGTTCAGTGTCTGGTGTTCAAGTCACTGTTTACTCAGGCCTTGTGTTCAACAACTGGTTTATTTTACAGTTTTTAGTTGACAATCACATATTTACAGATTTCTTTGACTTATAAACCATCTTACCCACAAAACAAATAAAAGAAAATAAACAAAGTGACTAATAATGAACCAAAACACTTTTCAGACAAAATAGAAACATTCTCTAACCTTTTATACACGGTATAATAACGATATATATTGTGTTCTGTAGACACTATAGACATGTAACATTAAAATAGAAGTTAAAATAAATGTCTGTGGATTTAACAGAGGTTTTGTAAAAATAGATATTCGGATGCAGTGTTGAAGAGATGAATGCATTAAATTAATTTGTTGACTATGTAATAGAATACATATAATTTAAAAAATCTTAACAATGAAGTGTAAATCAATCACCACATTAAAAAGATAGAAAATCAGATCTAAACTAATTATTAACATTTGTTTCCCTGAATGAAAATAAATAAATCAAAGTTAAGTGATTAGTTTACTCTGACAGGAGAGATGATCAGAGGGGCAGAGTTTTTACCACCAGAATTATTACAGGGACAGAAGTACGGGAAGAGTTTCTCAGTGAAGGAGCAGCCAGTAAAGGAGTAGATAAGAGCTGCAGCATCTACGTCATAAAAGGAGACCAGACCCTCCTCATAATCCACAAACACCCCCACCTTCTGAGGAGGAGACTTCAGAGAGAGAAGGACTGGAGGGACATCAGCAGCTTTGTACTCATTTCCATTTCTCAACAATATAGTCCAGTAACCATCCTCAGGGCTCAGTGTGATGTTTCCCTTCCTGTTGATCGACTCTCTGGCCACTCCTAAAGTCCATTTAGTCTTTTCTTTAACTTGAACCTCAAAGTAAAATCTGCCTGAAGAGAAACTCTGTTTTCCTAAAACATTAACACACTTAGAAAATCTCTCTGGGTTGTCTCGGAGATTCTTCCTCACATCACCATCATACACTTGTTTCCCATCATCAGACAGGATGAGAAACGATTGTGCTGTATCAGGATCAAGAGTCACATCCACTGCATACTGCTGGACCCTCTTCAGCTCAGACTCAAGCAGCTTCTGCATCTCTTTACTGAGTGTCTCCTCCAGCTGAACCACAGCTTTCACCACAGTCCCCTCATATGATGATGGACGGATGCTGACCTCTGTCCAGTCCTTGGTGGGTGGAGGTTGTTGGATGTTTAGGGACTGGACACTCTGGAGAAGATGGAGGTGGTCTTCAGAGCGTGAGAGCTGCTCCACCTCAGTGTTTCTCTTCATCAGCTCAGAGATTTCCTGTTCCAGCTCTTTGATGAAAGCTTCGCCTGTTTTTCTGTTGTTTTCTGCTTCTCTTTGATGGTGTTGATGAGCTCATTCAGGCCTCTCTCAACAGACTCCTTCAGAGAAGTGAAGACCTGAACACCTTCTGCTATCTCTCTGTCTGCATCTTCCTCACTGAGGTCGACTGAGTGTTTGATCTCCTGAATCTTCAGTCGTCTCTTCTGGATCATCTGCTGAATTTCAGCCTCTGTCTTCCCCAGCTCTACCTTCTTTCCTTCATATTCTTCTTTCAGAGGAACAACATCATGCATCTTGTGGTCTAAAACAGTGCAGAGCATGCAGACACATGTCTGGTCGGTCTTACAGAACAGCTCCAGAGGATTATCGTGCTCCGTACACATCCTGTCTTCCAGGTTCTCCACAGGGTCAATCAGCTGATGTCTTTTCAGGCCTGACATGGTCAGATGAGGCTCCAGGTGAGTCTCGCAGTAGGAGACCAGACACACCAGGCAGGACTTCAGGGCCTTCAGTTTGGTTCCAGTGCAGACGTCACAGGGAACTTCTCCTGGTTTGGACACTTGTTGCTCTGAGCTGCTGCTGCTGGCTTTCTGTTGAGCTGACTGTCTGAACTGATCGACCATCTCAGAGAACAAAGTGTTGACATGCAGCTCAGGTTTTGTGTTGAAAACCTTGTTACACATGGGACACAGGTACTGGTCATTAGCATCCCATTGTTCAGTGATGCAGTTTTTGCAGAAGTTGTGTCCACATGGTATGGTGACAGGATCAGTGAACACATCCAGACAGATGGAGCACAGAAACTGATCTTCAGATGGCAGATAGTTTGCAGCAGCCATATCTACATATAGTGTGAATAAAAAGAAAAACATATTAAAATAGAGTTTTAATTATTTAAAAAAGGTGTTTTGACTTGCACCAAAATGTGAGCAACAAGGAACACAGTAAAGCTCGCTACTCTGACAAAACAGCACTGAATATATCCACACAGGGGCGGAGCCAGACATTGTACAAATTTGGGGCTCAGCCCGGTTTACAAACTAAACACACTACATATTTTAAGACATTTGAGATAATACAATGCCTAACTATCTGCACTGGGTTGTTGTTGTGGTTGGTGGTGCGTGGTAGTTGCAAGACGTATGTGTAAGTTCAAACATATGCTGTGT
The DNA here is from genome assembly GCF_004354835.1 of Perca flavescens. NCBI lineage: Eukaryota > Metazoa > Chordata > Actinopteri > Perciformes > Percidae > Perca > Perca flavescens. Next base: position 2,737,452 of record NC_041332.1, read on the forward strand.
TCCAGGCAACATCGATACTCAGGTCACAATTCAATTCTTGATTTTTACTTTTGTTTTTTATAAACATAGGTTGCTATGACATGTTGTGTGGCCGATAGTGATGTTTAGACGTCAGAGAGACTAAATCTGATCAGATTACAGATCATCTACAGTCTGTTGGTAATTAAAATCAGCAACAGATCACATGGAGAGCATTCTGACAGCTACTCTGTCATAATAAAAACAACTGGAGACTGTGTACAATCTGATATATGGGTGTGATAACATTATTTTAAATCACAATCGGACCACATTGTTTCTGTCACTTCCTGTTCAGTCTGAAGGCTGCTGGAATCATAGACAGTGTATATATAGGCTGGAAAAGGCTGAAACTGTCCAACTAGAGAGCTGATCTTTGTCCCCGCCCCCGGCTGCTGCCGCCTGCTCTCGTCTACTTTAGAGCCGAGGCGCAGTTCATCTAGAACGAGCCTAATAATGCTCCTGTGTCCAAGTTTTATCAAAGAACAGCACAGCTACTTGAACACATTACATTTCCTCCAGCTGCTTCACATTAAAAGCCTCCCAACTGGTTCTCTGTTTGAAAGCTTTTATTGTGAAACAGTCAGAGAAGATAGAGGAAGGTGTATTCATGAAGCGATCCGTAAACAGTAACAATAGCAGTAAAGTAGGAAGTAATCTAAACTCCAGTCCTGAGAACTGACACAGAGAGACTGTTTAAAGCTGTTAAAGTGGACTACTGTATAGTGGGCCTGCAGACAAACAGTTATACTGTTACCAATTTCACAAGAAATTAAAAGAGAGGAACTTGCTGTCTGAGTAGAGCTGAAGTTTAGTGTTAATCCTGGTTGTAGAAAGTGTAAATGTGATCAGCTGTACTCACCAGTGTTTGTCAGAGACTCTGCTGTTGTTGAGAAAGACCTGATGAAGTCAGTTTGAGTTTTCTTTCAGAGAGAAACAGAGACTTGTCTCGACTGCAGCGTGGCTGACACTCTGACAAACTTCACTTTCATTTCTGGAGTGTGACGTTGAAGCTCTCCTCTTTCCAGTGTTGCTCCTCCTCTTACTGCACCTCTGCTGTTTGTTTCCTCCCTCTGATTTACACGGTTATTGTGAAATACCAGGATGTTGTTTGGTTAATATGGAGCAAAGGTGTGTCTTCATCTAACAGGTGGGAGGAGGAAGGTGTGTGAGAAGGTGTTGCTTATACCTTTATTATGTTTGTTGAAACTTGAAGGCGCCTCAGCTTTACTTTAACCAGGAGAGTTTAGTTTAGTTTATTGGACACAAATAGAAACCTCCACACATCTGCAACATGTCAATGATATGACAATGTGTTTTTTTGTTTTTTAACTTACAGAACAAACGGAGCTAAGTCACGTCCAGCGTTACATACGTAACCAGAAGTGAAGTAACTTCTGATTTGAACTGAAACCATGATCTTTTTCTTTTTCTTAACTTTGTAGTTTGTGTGTCTAAACATAACCAAACTGAGACCGTTTTCACAACCTTAACGAGTTCTCTGGTTCAGATATGAGGATGAAAAACTTTTGATGTACCTCTTAGGCCATGTATCAAGAATGCACAATTCCTGATTTTCACCTCTCACACACACACATGGAAAGCATGCACATACTCAACTGGAAAAAAAAAAAGGTGAGACCGATTCATCCTCCACAATCACTGCTGATGAAAACAAACATTTCCTCCTGCCGCTGCTTCACATTAAAAGCATCCAGGTGGTGAAACACACAGGAGCTTTTTATTGTGAAACAGCCACAGGAAACACAATGTACTCGTAATGAAATACAACTTAATAAAAGCTGCCTTTACTGCTGCTCTAGTCTAAAAACGTCACATCCGTGTGTGTGGTTGAGTGTGTGTGTATTTTGTGTGTCTGTGTGTGTCTGTGTGTGTGTGTTAGTCTCTGACAGACTGAGTGTAATTTCAGTGAGTAAGTGTCTGTGTGTGTGTGTGTGTGTGTGTGTGTGTGTGTTTTTCTGTGTGTGTCTGTGTTTGTGTTAGTGTGTGTGTGTGTGTTTGTGTGTGTGTGTGTGTGTGTGTGTGTGTGTGTTAGTCTCTGACAGACTGAGTGTAATTTCAGTGAGTAAGTGTGTGTGTGTGTGTGTGTGTGTGTGTCTGTGTGTGTGTGTGTGTGTGTGTGTGTGTGTTTTCTGTGTGTGTGTGTGTTTCTGTGTGTGTGCATGAGTGTGTGTGTGTGCATGAGTGTGTGTGTGTGTTAGTCTCTGACAGACTGAGTGTAATTTCAGTGTGTGTGTGTGTGTGTGTGTGTGTGTGTGTGTGTGTGTGTGTGTGTGTGTGTGTGTGTGTGTGTGTGTGTGTGTGTTTTTTCTGTGTGTGTGTGTGTTTCTGTGTGTGCATGAGTGTGTGTGTGTGTGTGTGTGTGGTGTGTGTGTGTGGGGTTGAGTGTGTGAGTGTGTTTTTTTTTTTTTTTTCAATTGAATTTTATTTATATAGCACGTTTAAAAACAACCTCAGTTGACCAAAGTGCTTAACATGCTCCAAAAGCAACGAAACAATAAACACAAACAAGGCACGATGTACAATACAAAATAACTGACAGTAGAAAAGAATAAGGTCAATACTGTCAAGATATCAAAGCTCAACTTGAATTGAAAGCCAATGAACAATAGTGGGTCTTAAGCATGGACTTGAACGTTTCAATGGTCCGAGCTGTTCTTACATGAACAGGTAAACTATTCCAGAGGTTTGGAGCAGCCAGTGAAAAGGCTCGGTCACCTTTGGTTCTTAACCTGGATCTGGGCACATCGAGGAGCATCTGATTGGACGACCTCAGTGCTCTGACTGGCGTGTGGACATGTAAGAGCTCTGATAAATAAGAAGGCGAAGACCCATTTAAGATCTTAAAAACAATTAATACAATTTTAAATTCAATCCTGAAACAAACAGGAAGCCAGTGGAGCGTGGCCAAAACCGGTGTAATATGATCACGCTTTTTAGTCCCGGTTAAAAGTCGAGCTGCTGCGTTCTGGACTAACTGTAACCGACGAAGGGATGACTGATCCAATCCAACATACAGTGAGTTACAGTAGTCTAAACGGGACGTAATAAATGCATGCATGACTCTTTCAAAGTCTTTACGTAGCAGGTAAGGCTTGACCTTAGCCAAAAGTCTCAGCTGGAAGAAGCTAATTTTAACAACAGAACTAATTTGTCAAAAATCACTCCCAGATTTCTGGTAAAAGGACGAATTTGGGAACCTAAAGTACCGAGAGTATCTACACAGGCACTGAAATGTTCAGCACGTCCAAACACAACAACTTCAGTCTTATTGTCATTAAGACAGAGAAAATTCTGATCCAACCATATTTTGAGATCCCTCAAGCAGTTTAACAACGGCTGGATAGTTTCCTTCTCATTGTTTCTTACAGGCAAATAGATTTGTACGTCATCTGCAAAACAATGGAAAGAAATGTTGTGTTTTTTTAAAATGGACCCTAAAGGCAGCATTTACAAAGAAAATAGCATGGGTCCCAAAATGGAGCCTTGGGGGACCCCACAGGAAAGAGGGGCAGCAGATGAAGAGCAGTTACCAATGTGGACAGCAAAAAATCTCTCTCTATCTGTCAAGTAGGATTCAAACCATTTTAAGGCAATGCCCGTAATGCCAACACTTTGTTTGAGTCGGGATAAAAGGATAGAGTGGTTGACAGTGTCAAAGGCCGCAGTCAAATCTAAAAGCACTAAAACAGCGGAGTTTCCTGAGTCGACCACTAAGAGAAGGTCGTTGTAGACTCTTAGGAGGGCAGTTTCAGTACTATGGCAGGGCTTAAAACCAGACTGGAACTTCTCATGAATACTAAAATCATCTAAAAATTATTGAAGTTGATTTAAAAACAACCTTCTCCAAGACTTTAGATAAAAAGGGTAGTTTAGAAATAGGTCTAAAAGTAGACAAAACTAACGGATCCAAATGTTTCTTTTTTAAAAGTGGTTGCACAACAGCATGTTTAAAAGCAGCTGGAACACACCCTGAGCTAAGAGATGAGTTAACCCAGGATAAAATACTGGGCCCAACAGTGTTAAAAACATCTTTAAGTAAGCGTGCAGGGATACTATCCAGCAGGCAATTAGCCGGACGAAGCTGCGTGACGATGTCAGAGAGAAGGTGGAGTGAAACTGGCTCAAACTGCTGGAAGACAGCTGGGCATAAAGAGGTAACAGAGGGGTCACTGGTAAAAGCAGGGGATGAAAAGCTCAGGCCAGAAATTTTGTCTATGAAGTGTTTCAGGAAGTTTTCACACAACAATGTGGATGGCACAGCACAGTCAGTTTCACAAGGGTTAATAAGTGAGTTAAACACGTTAAAAAGAACCTGAGGCCTCTGGGTGTTACTAGCAACCAGGTGAGATAAAAAATAACTTTTAGCAGATTTAACTGCTCCCTGGTATTTATGTAATAAGTCTTTTAAAATTTGAAATGACACTTGGAGTTTGTCCTTCTTCCACTTTCTCTCAGCTGTTCTGCAGGCCCGTCTGAGAGAGCGGGTGTTGTCATTCAGCCAAGGTTCTTTAAGAGTTTTTGTGCGTTTCTCCCTCAGTGGGGCAACAGAGTCCAGTATCTCTGTACAAGTAGAGTCAAAGATGTTGGCGAGTTCCTCCACATTAAGAAAATCATCAAGATTGTAAAGCACTGAGTTTTTAAAAGCAGAGGCAGTTTGAGGGTTAATTGCACGGACACAACGTGCGGGGGAAACAGACAAAGTGTCCGAGCAGGGGACAACCATAGTAAATAAAACAGGCAGATGATCTGAAATGCATGTGTCGCATATCTCACTAATGGCAACATCTAAGCCATATGACAGCACAAGGTCCAACGTATGTCCTTTTTCGTGCGTCGGGCCAGTGACAGACTGCGTGAGACTACAAGAGTCAATAAGATTAAGAAAATCCTTAGACATCGGTCTGGATTCGCAGCACACATGTATATTAAAATCACCAACGATCAAAAAGCGATCATATTTCAAAGCAATTCCAGCCACAAAGTCTGCAAAGTCCTGAATAAAATCCTTATTAAACTTTGGAGGTCGATAAACCACAGCACATAAAACAGTCACTGGAAGATGTGTCTCAAACAGTTGCAGCTCAAAGCTGGAGCAGCTGTCAAACAGAATCTCCCGACATGGAAAAGCACACTTAAACACAGCGGCTAATCCTCCACCTTTACCTGTGGTCCGAGGGGAGCTGAGGAAGCCACATCGGGGAGGAAGAAGTTCAGAAAAGGGCGTGAGCTCGCCATCATGAAGCCAGGTTTCTGTTAAGAACATAAAATCCAACTCACGAGAAGTGAAGAAGTCATTGATGGCTAGCGATCTAGCATTAAACAAAGCAAGGCGAAGAGTTTGATCCTCACTGGCTGGAGGCGCCGCACGATCTAGCGGGCGCAGGTTAAAAAAAAAAATCCACCCCACCTCGGCGGAACCGAGCACGCATGGGAGAAGATCCAAGTACTGACCCGGCCCGTGGTGCTGTCAGCAGGTGGGCCTCGGAGATAAACCGTGAGCCAGGGACAATGGGACGAAGCCGGCGGTCTCTCATCCCCAGCAAGCGCCCGGCAGCAGGACCGTAGCGTCCATCAGGACACGTCACACAGGTGAGCGCCAGGTAAGCCTTGAATCTGACCAGCACACCTCCACGCTTTCCCCGTCGTCTGTAGCGTTTCTTACGGGGAAGAACAGCAGGTGAACGGCGCAGGCGCTCAGGTATATTTGACAGCAGAGGAGGAATCCTCGAGGTCCAGCAATCTCCCAAAGCATGTCTTTCAGACAATAAGTCAGCAGATAGTCGAATGTTGATAAGTGCTTGGCGATCATAAACGAGTAAAGCAGAAACATCTTGACAGTAGATAAATAGGCGATAGCAAACAACAGACTAAGCAGAGGCGAGACGGAGACAGGCGGCTTGCCATGCACACTAGCGCCATCTTCCTTTCACACTCCCCACCCCAGTGTGTGTGTGTGTGTTTTTCTGTGTGTGTGTGTTTGTGTTAGTGTGTGTGTCTGTGTGTGAGTGTGTGTGTGTCTGTGTTTGTGTTAGTGTATGTGTGTGTCTGTGTGTGTCTGTGTGTGTGTGAGTGTGTGTGTGTGTGTGTGTCTCTGTGTGTTAGTCTCTGACAGACTGAGTGTAGTTTCAGTGAGTGTGTGTTTTACGGAGGCTGTGATGGACCAACACCTCCCCCTGCTGACCGACAAGGCGTCCCTGCTGATGGGTTTAAGGCCTCCATTACCCATAATGCCACAGGGTGTGATGCCAGGCAGACAGGAGCAGACTTAACTCTCAGGGCTAGATTTATCGAGCCGTTTGCGTCTGTTTCCAGGCGCTAATTGGTCTCAAAGACGGACATAACCGATGCGGGATATTTACAAACAGGGGACACTTGGGTCAAATCTGAGATTGTCCTCCACATGAGCGAGAAGAGACGAGTTACGCTTTCAATATGAGTTCGTGGGAGGGTCGTGGGGAAAGTGGGAGTTCCACCCAAAGAGGTGGGAGGATAAGTGCAAAGTGCACCTAATTATATATATATATATATATATATATATATATATATATATATATTATATATTCCGTGTTATTTACAAAGACGGGGGAAATTCTCCACCTCTTAAAAGCAGGTCTAAACCAGCCGCAGTCGAGTTTCCTCGTAGACCTTTACGCCGCTGGTGAAATGTACATAATTCCATATGTGTTCATTCATAGTTTTTCAGTGAGAATCTACAATGTAAATAGTCATGAAAATAAAAAGGAAACTCATTGAATGAGAAGGTGTGAAAACCGGAGCTGAAAATCACACAAAACACAATGTACTTGTAATGAAATACAACTTCTGTGTAAATCAGCTTTTCTGTTCAGTGTCTGGTGTTCAAGTCACTGTTTACTCAGGACTTGTGTTCAACAACTGCTTTATTTTACAGTTTTTAGTTGACAATCACATATTTACAGATTTCTTTGACTTATAAACCATCTTACCCACAAAACAAATAAAAGAAAATAAACAAAGTGACTAATAATGAACCAAAACACTTTTCAGACAAAATAGAAACATTCTCTAACCTTTTATACACGGTATAATAACGATATATATTGTGTTCTGTAGACACTATAGACATGTAATAGCTTAAAATAGAAGTTAAAATAAATGTCTGTGGATTTATCAGAGGTTTTGTAAAAATAGATATTCTGATGCAGTGTTGAAGAGATGAATGCATTAAATTAATTTGTTGACTATGTAATGGAATACATATAATTTAAAATATCTTAACAATGAAGTGTAAATCAATCACCACATTAAAAAGATAGGAAATCAGATCTAAACTAATTATTAACATTTGTTTCCCTGAATGAAAATAAATAAATCAAAGTTAAGTGATTAGTTTACTCTGACAGGAGAGATGATCAGAGGGGCAGAGTTTTTACCACCATCATTAAGACAGGGACAGAAGTATGGGAAGAGTTTCTCAGTGAAGGAGCAGCCAGTAAAGGAGTAGATAAGAGCTGCAGCATCTACGTCATAAAAGGAGACCAGACCCTCCTCATAATCCACAAACACCCCCACCTTCTGAGGAGGAGACTTCAGAGAGAGACGGACTGAAGGGCCAGCACGACCTTTGTACTCATTTCCATTTCTCAACCATATAGTCCAGTAACCATTCTGAGGGCTCAGTGTGATGTCTCCCTTCCTGTTGACAGACTCTCTGGCCACTCCTAAATTCCATTTAGTCTTTCGTTTAACTTGAACCTCAAAGTAAAATCTGCCTGAAGAGAAACTCTGCTTTCCTAAAACACTAACACACTTAGAAAATCTCTCTGGGTTGTCTGGGAGATTCTTCCTCACATCACTATCATTCACTTGTTTCCCATCATCAGACAGATGGAGTTTAGGATGTGCTGTATCAGGATCAAGAGTCACATCCACTGCATACTGCTGGACCCTCTTCAGCTCAGACTCAAGCAGCTTCTTCATCTCTTTACTGAGTGTCTCCTCCAGCTGAACCACAGCTTTCACCACAGTCCCCTCAAATGATGATGGACGGATGCTGACCTCTGTCCAGTCCTTGGTGGGTGGAGGTTGTTGGATGTTTAGGGACTGGACACTCTGGAGAAGATGGAGGTGGTCTTCAGAGCGTGAGAGCTGCTCCACCTCAGTGCTCCTCTTCATCAGCTCAGAGATTTCCTGTTCCAGCTCTTTGATGAAAGCTTCGGCCTGTTTTTCTGTTGTTTTCTGCTTCTCTTTGATCGTGTTGATGAGCTCATTCAGGCCTCTCTCAACAGACTCCTTCAGAGAAGTGAAGACCTGAACACCTTCTGCTATCTCTCTGTCTGCATCTTCCTCACTGAGGTCGACTGAGTGTTTGATCTCCTGAATCTTCCAGTCGTCTCTTCTGGATCATCTGCTGAATTTCAGCCTCTGTCTTCCCCAGCTCTACCTTCTTTCCTTCATATTCTTCTTTCAGAGGAACAACATCATGCATCTTGTGGTCTAAAACAGTGCAGAGCATGCAGACACATGTCTGGTCGGTCTTACAGAACAGCTCCAGAGGTTTATCGTGCTCCGTACACATCCTGTCTTCCAGGTTCTCCACAGGGTCGATCAGCTGATGTCTTTTCAGGCCTGACGTGGTCAGATGAAGCTCCAGGTGAGTCTCACAGTAGGAGACCAGACACACCAGGCAGGACTTCAGGGCCTTCAGTTTGGTTCCAGTGCAGACGTCACAGGGAACTTCTCCTGGTTTGGACACTTGTTGCTCTGAGCTGCTGCTGCTGGCTTTCTGTTGAGCTGACTGTCTGAACTGAGCAACCATCTCAGAGAACAAAGTGTTGACATGCAGCTCAGGTTTTGTGTTGAAAACCTTGTTACACATCGGACACAGGTACTGGTCATTAGTATTCCAGTGTTCAGTGATGCAGTTTTTGCAGAAGTTGTGACCACATGGTATGGTGACAGGATCAGTGAACACATCCAGACAGATGGAGCACAGAAACTGATCTTCTGATGGCAGATAGTTTGCAGCAGCCATATCTACATATAGTGTGAATAAAAAGAAAAACATATTAAAATAGAGTTTTAATTATTTAAAAAAGGTGTTTTGACTTCCACCAAAATGTGAGCAACAAGGAACACAGTAAAGCTCGCTACTCTGACAAAACAGCACTGAATATATCCACACAGGGGCGGAGCCAGACATTGTACAAATTTGAGGCTCAGCCCGGTTTACAGCGGCTAAACACACTACATATTTTAAGACATTTGAGATAATACAATGCCTAACTATCTGCACTGGGTTGTTGTTGTGGTTGGTGGTGCGTGGTAGTTGCAAGACGTATGTGTAAGTTCAAACATATGCTGTGTTCCAGGCAACATCGATACTCAGGTCACAATTCAATTCTTGATTTTTACTTTTGTTTTTTATAAACATAGGTTGCTATGACATGTTGTGAGGCTGATAGTGATGTTTAGAAGTCAGAGAGACTAAATCTGATCAGATTACAGATCATCTACAGTCTGTTGGTAATTAAAATCAGCAACAGATCACATGGAGAGCATTCTGACAGCTACTCTGTCATAATAAAAACAACTGGAGACTGTGGACAATCTGATATATGGGTGTGATAACATTATTTTGAATCACAATCGGACCACAGTGTTTCTGTCACTTCCTGTTCAGTCTGAAGGCTGCTGGAATCATAGACAGTGTATATATAGGCTGGAAAAGGCTGAAACTGTCCAACTAGAGAGCTGATCTTTGTCCCCGCCCCCGGCTGCTGCCGCCTGCTCTCGTCTTCTTTACAGGCGAGGCGCAGTTCATCTAGAACGAGCCTAATAATGCTGCGGCTATATTAGCAGTAAAGTAGGAATTAATCTAAACTCCAGTCCTGAGAACTGACACAGAGAGACTGTTTAAAGCTGTTAAAGTGGACTACTGTATAGTGGGCCTGCAGACAAACAGACATAGTTATACTGTTACCAATTTCACAAGAAATGAAAAGAGAGGAACTTCCTGTCTGAGTAGAGCTAAAGTTTAGTGTTAATCCTGGTTGTAGAAAGTGTAAATGTGATCAGCTGTACTCACCAGTGTTTGTCAGAGACTCTGCTGTGTTGTTGAGAAAGACCTGATGAAGTCAGTTTGAGTTTTCTTTCAGAGAGAAACAGAGACTTGTCTCGACTGCAGCGTGGCTGACACTCTGACAAACTTCACTTTCATTTCTGGAGTGTGACGTTGAA
>NC_041332.1:2767711-2775211 GCF_004354835.1 Perca flavescens
TGTGTGTGCAGAGTGTCTCTGTGTCCCATTTCTTTGACTGTCTGTGGTCTCCTGTGTGTGCAGAGTGTCTCTGTGTCCCATTTCTTTGACTGTCTGTGGTCTCCTGTGTGTGCAGAGTGTCTCTGTGTCCACGGTGTGTGTGCCTCGGGTCTGAACGGGGACGGGAGATGCACCTGTTTCTCCGGATACAGCGGGGACAACTGTGACCGAGGTCAGTTCTATTCTGAGTGTGTGTCTGTCCCCTGTGTGTCCCAGAGTTACCTGAGTGTGTGTCTGTCCCCTGTGTGTCCCAGAGTTACCTGAGTGTGTGTCTGTCCCCTGTGTGTCCCAGGGTTACCTGAGTGTGTGTCTGTCCCCTGTGTGTCATAGAGTTACCTGAGTGTGTGTCTGTCCCCTGTGTGTCTCAGAGTTACCTGAGTTTGTGTCTCTGTCCCAGAGTTACCTGAGTGTGTGTCTGTCCCCTGTGTGTCCCAGAGTTACCTGAGTGTGTGTCTGTCCCCTGTGTGTCCCAGAGTTACCTGAGTGTGTGTCTGTCCCCTGTGTGTCCCAGAGTTACCTGAATGTGTGTCTGTCCCCTGTGTGTCCCAGAGTTACCTGAGTGTGTGTCTCTCCCCTGTGTGTCCCGGAGTTACCTGAGTGTGTGTCTGTCCCCTGTGTGTCCCAGAGTTACCTGAGTGTGCGTCTGTCCCCTGTGTGTCCCAGAGTTACCTGAGTGTGTGTCTGTCCCCTGTGTGTCCCAGAGTTACCTGAGTGTGTGTCTGTCCCCTGTGTGTCCCAGAGTTACCTGAGTGTGTGTGTCTGTGTCCCAGAGTTACCTGAGTGTGTGTCTGTCCTGTGTGTGTCCCAGAGTTACCTGAGTGTGTGTCTGTCCCCTGTGTGTCCCGGAGTTACCTGAGTGTGTGTCTCTCCCCTGTGTGTCCTGTGTGGAGTTACCTGAGTGTGTGTCTGTCCCTGTGTGTCCCGGAGTTACCTGAGTTACCTGTGTGTGTCTGTCCCTGTGTGTGTGTCTGTCCCCTGTGTGTCCCAGAGTTACCTGAGTGTGTGTCTGTCCCCTGTGTGTCCCAGAGTTACCTGAGTGTGTGTCTGTCCCCTGTGTGTCCCAGAGTTACCTGAGTGTGTGTCTGTGTCCCAGAGTTACCTGAGTGTGTGTCTGTCCCCTGTGTGTCCCAGAGTTACCTGAGTGTGTGTCTGTCCCCTGTGTGTCCCAGAGTTACCTGAGTGTGTGTCTGTCCCTGTGTGTCCCAGAGTTACCTGAATGTGTGTCTGTCCCTGTGTGTCCCAGAGTTACCTGAGTGTGTGTCTGTCCCCTGTGTGTCCCAGAGTTACCTGAGTGTGTGTCTGTCCCCTGTGTCCCAGAGTTACCTGAATGTGTGTCTGTCCCCTGTGTGTCCCAGAGTTACCTGAGTGTGTGTCTCTCCCCTGTGTGTCCCGGAGTTACCTGAGTGTGTGTCTGTCCCCTGTGTGTCCCAGAGTTACCTGAGTGTGTGTCTGTCCCCTGTGTGTCCCAGAGTTACCTGAGTGTGTGTCTGTCCCCTGTGTGTCCCAGAGTTACCTGAGTGTGTGTCTGTCCCCTGTGTGTCCCAGAGTTACCTGAGTGTGTGTCTGTGTCCCAGAGTTAGCTGAGTGTGTGTCTGTCCCCTGTGTGTCCCAGAGTTACCTGAGTGTGTGTCTGTCCCCTGTGTGTCCCGGAGTTACCTGAGTGTGTGTCTCTCCCCTGTGTGTCCCGGAGTTACCTGAGTGTGTGTCTGTCCCCTGTGTGTCCCGGAGTTACCTGAGTGTGCGTCTGTCCCCTGTGTGTCCCAGAGTTACCTGAGTGTGTGTCTGTCCCCTGTGTGTCCCAGAGTTACCTGAGTGTGTGTCTGTCCCCTGTGTGTCCCAGAGTTACCTGAGTGTGTGTCTGTGTCCCAGAGTTACCTGAGTGTGTGTCTGTCCCCTGTGTGTCCCAGAGTTACCTGAGTGTGTGTCTGTCCCTGTGTGTCCCAGAGTTACCTGAGAGTTGTGTGTCTGTGTCCCAGGGTTACCTGAGTGTGTGTCTGTCCCCTGTGTGTCCCAGAGTTACCTGAGTGTGTGTCTGTCCCCTGTGTGTCCCGGAGTTACCTGAGTGTGTGTCTGTCCCCTGTGTGTCCCAGAGTTACCTGAGTGTGTGTCTGTCCCCTGTGTGTCTCAGAGTTACCTGAGTTTGTGTCTCTGTCCCAGAGTTACCTGAGTGTGTGTCTGTCCCTGTGTGTCCCAGAGTTACCTGAGTGTGTGTCTGTCCCTGTGTGTCCCAGAGTTACCTGAGTGTGTGTCTGTCCCCTGTGTGTCCCAGAGTTACCTGAATGTGTGTCTGTCCCCTGTGTGTCCCAGAGTTACCTGAGTGTGTGTCTCTCCCTGTGTGTCCCGGAGTTACCTGAGTGTGTGTCTGTCCCTGTGTGTCCCAGAGTTACCTGAGTGTGCGTCTGTCCCCTGTGTGTCCCAGAGTTACCTGAGTGTGTGTCTGTCCCCTGTGTGTCCCAGAGTTACCTGAGTGTGTGTCTGTCCCCTGTGTGTCCCAGAGTTACCTGAGTGTGTGTCTGTGTCCCAGAGTTACCTGAGTGTGTGTCTGTCCCCTGTGTGTCCCAGAGTTACCTGAGTGTGTGTCTGTCCCCTGTGTGTCCCGGAGTTACCTGAGTGTGTGTCTCTCCCCTGTGTGTCCCGGAGTTACCTGAGTGTGTGTCTGTCCCCTGTGTGTCCCGGAGTTACCTGAGTGTGTGTGTCTGTCCCCTGTGTGTCCCAGAGTTACCTGAGTGTGTGTCTGTCCCCTGTGTGTCCCAGAGTTACCTGAGTGTGTGTCTGTCCCCTGTGTGTCCCAGAGTTACCTGAGTGTGTGTCTGTGTCCCAGAGTTACCTGAGTGTGTGTCTGTCCCCTGTGTGTCCCAGAGTTACCTGAGTGTGTGTCTGTCCCCTGTGTGTCCCAGAGTTACCTGAGTGTGTGTCTGTCCCCTGTGTGTCCCAGAGTTACCTGAATGTGTGTCTGTCCCCTGTGTGTCCCAGAGTTACCTGAGTGTGTGTCTGTCCCCTGTGTGTCCCAGAGTTACCTGAGTGTGTGTCTGTCCCCTGTGTGTCCCAGAGTTACCTGAATGTGTGTCTGTCCCCTGTGTGTCCCAGAGTTACCTGTGTGTGTCTCTCCCCTGTGTGTCCCGGAGTTACCTGAGTGTGTGTCTGTCCCCTGTGTGTCCCAGAGTTACCTGAGTGTCGCCTGTCCCTGTGTGTCCCAGAGTTACCTGAGTGTGTGTCTGTCCCCTGTGTGTCCCAGAGTTACCTGAGTGTGTGTCTGTCCCCTGTGTGTCCCAGAGTTACCTGAGTGTGTGTCTGTGTCCCAGAGTTAGCTGAGTGTGTGTCTGTCCCCTGTGTGTCCCAGAGTTACCTGAGTGTGTGTCTGTCCCCTGTGTCCCCGGAGTTACCTGAGTGTGTGTCTCTCCCTGTGTGTCCCGGAGTTACCTGAGTGTGTGTCTGTCCCCTGTGTGTCCCGGAGTTACCTGAGTGTGCGTCTGTCCCTGTGTGTCCCAGAGTTACCTGAGTGTGTGTCTGTCCCCTGTGTGTCCCAGAGTTACCTGAGTGTGTGTCTGTCCCCTGTGTGTCCCAGAGTTACCTGAGTGTGTGTCTGTGTCCCAGAGTTACCTGAGTGTGTGTCTGTCCCTGTGTGTCCCAGAGTTACCTGAGTGTGTGTCTGTCCCCTGTGTGTCCCAGAGTTACCTGAGTGTGTGTCTGTGTCCCAGGGTTACCTGAGTGTGTGTCTGTCCCCTGTGTGTCCCAGAGTTACCTGAGTGTGTGTCTGTCCCCTGTGTGTCCCGGAGTTACCTGAGTGTGTGTCTGTCCCCTGTGTGTCCCAGAGTTACCTGAGTGTGTGTCTCTGTCCCTGTGTGTCCCAGAGTTACCTGAGTGTGTGTCTGTCCCCTGTGTGTCCCAGAGTTACCTGAGTGTGTGTCTGTCCCCTGTGTGTCCCAGAGTTACCTGAGTGTGTGTCTGTCCCTGTGTGTCCCAGAGTTACCTGAGTGTGTGTCTGTCCCCTGTGTGTCCCAGAGTTACCTGAGTGTGTGTCTGTCCCCTGTGTGTCCCAGAGTTACCTGAGTGTGTGTCTGTCCCCTGTGTGTCCCAGAGTTACCTGAGTGTGTGTCTGTCCCCTGTGTGTCCCAGAGTTACCTGAGTGTGTGTCTGTCCCCTGTGTGTCCCAGAGTTACCTGAGTGTGTGTCTGTCCCCTGTGTGTCCCAGAGTTACCTGAGTGTGCGTCTCTCCGTTGTCCCGTGGACTCTCGCTGTATGGAAGAAGCTCTGACGGGACAGCTGGTGTGTCAGTGTCGCCCTGGATACCAGAAATCTGGAGATCAGTGTTTGTGTGAGTTCACTGTTTTTACTTTATGTGCGTGCATATGTGTGTGTGTGTGTGTGTGTGTGTGTGTGTGTCTGTGTGTGTTTATGTGTGTGTCTGTGTGTGTGTGTGTGTGTGTGTGTCTCTGTGTGTTTTTGTGTGTGTGTGTATATATGTGTGTGTTTGTGGATACGTGTATGTGTGTGTGTGTATTTGTGTGTGTCTCTCTTTGTGTGTGTGTGTGTGTCTGTGTGTGTGTGCCTCTCTCTGTGTGTGTGTGTGTGTGTGTGTCTCTGTGTGTGTATATGTGTGTGTGTGTGTGTGTCTCTGTGTGTATATGTGTGTTGTGTGTGTGTGTGTGTGTGTGTGTGTGTGTGTGTGTGTGTGTGTATATCTGCGCGTGTGTCTCTGTGTGTGTCTTTCTGTGTGTATTTGTGCGTGTGTGTCTCTCTGTGTGTATCTGTGTGTGTGTGTGTGTGTGTGTGTGTCTCTGTGTGTCTCTCTGTGTGTATCTGTGTGTGTATCTGTGTGTCTCTGTGTGTGTCTCTCTGTGTGTATCTGTGTATCTGCGCATGTGTCTCTGTGTGTGTCTCTCTGTGTGTATCTGTGCGTGTGTGTCTCTCTGTGTGTATCTGTGTGTGTGTGTGTGTGTGTTTTTCTCTGTGTGTGTCTCTCTGTGTGTATCTGTGTGTATCTGTGTGTGTGTATCTGTGTGTCTCTGTGTGTGTCTCTGTGTGTGTATGTGTGTGTGTGTGTATCTGTGTGTGTGTCTCTGTGTGTATCTGTGTGTCTCTGTGTGTATCTGTGTGTATCTGTGTGTGTGTGTGTATCTGTGTGTCTCTGTGTGTATCTGTGTGTATCTGTGTGTGTCTCTCTGTGTGTATCTGTGTGTGTGTGTCTCTGTGTGTATCTCTGTGTGTGTGTGTGTGTTTTTTCTGTGTGTGTCTCTGTGTGTGTGTGTGTGTCTCTGTGTGTATCTGTGTGTCTCTGTGTATCTGTGTGTATCTGTGTGTGTGTGTGTGTGTATGTGTGTCTCTGTGTGTCTCTGTGTGTGTATCTGTGTGTCTCTGTGTGTCTCTGTGTGTATCTGTGTGTATCTGTGTGTATCTCTGTGTGTGTATCTGTGTGTCTCTGTGTGTCTCTGTGTGTATCTGTGTGTCTCTGTGTGTGTCTCTGTGTGTGTCTCTGTGTGTGTCTCTGTGTGTATCTGTGTGTGTGTCCAAAGGTCCTGACTCTGATGTTTGTCTCTGCAGCCATTAACCCGTGTCTCCGGCGGGTCTGCCACGTCCAGGCGTCCTGCATCCACACCGGGCCCAACCAGCACCTGTGTGCCTGTAACCGTGGTTACAGCGGCGACGGACGGGTGTGCGTGGCGATCGACCCGTGTCAGCGCCGCCACGGAGGCTGCAGCGCCGAGTCCACGCGCTGCGTCTACGATGGCCCGGGCACGGTGGGAAACACTCCGGAGATTACTCTCAGTTACAGTAACCTGTCTGTCTCTCTGTCTCCAGTCTCACTGCGAGTGTCTCCCTGGTTTCTAACCTGTCTGTCTCTGTCTCCAGTCTCACTGCGAGTGTCTCCCTGGTTTCTAACCTGTCTGTCTCTGTCTCCAGTCCCACTGCGAGTGTCTCCCTGGTTTCTAACTGTCTCTCTGTCTCCAGTCTCACTGTGTCTCCCTGGTTTCTAACCTGTCTGTCTCTCTGTCTCCAGTCTCACTGTGTCTCCCTGGTTTCTAATCTGTCTGTCTCTCCCTCTGTCTCCAGTCTCACTGCGAGTGTCACCCTGGTTTCTAACCTGTCTGTCTCTGTCTCCAGTCACACTGCGAGTGTCTCCCTGGTTTCTAACCTGTCTGTCTGTGTCTCCAGTCTCACTGTGTCTCCCTGGTTTCTAACCTGTCTGTCTCTCCCTCTGTCTCCAGTCTCACTGCGAGTGTCACCCTGGTTTCTAACCTGTCTGTCTCTGTCTCCAGTCTCACTGCGAGTGTCTCCCTGGTTTCTAACCTGTCTGTCTCTGTCTCCAGTCCCACTGCGAGTGTCTCCCTGGTTTCTAACTGTCTCTCTGTCTCCAGTCTCACTGTGTCTCCCTGGTTTCTAACCTGTCTGTCTCTCTGTCTCCAGTCTCACTGTGTCTCCCTGGTTTCTAATCTGTCTGTCTCTCCCTCTGTCTCCAGTCTCACCTGCGAGTGTCACCCTGGTTTCTAACTTGTCTGTCTCTGTCTCCAGTCACACTGCGAGTGTCTCCCTGGTTTCTAACCTGTCTGTCTGTGTCTCCAGTCTCACTGTGTCTCCCTGGTTTCTAACCTGTCTGTCTCTCCCTCTGTCTCCAGTCTCATCAAGTAGTGTCACCCTGGTTTCTAACCTGTCTGTCTGTGTCTCCAGTCTCACTGCGAAAGTGTCACCCTGGTTTCTAACCTGTCTGTCTCTGTCTCCAGTCCCACTGCGAGTGTCTCCCTGGTTTCTAACTGTCTCTCTGTCTCCAGTCTCACTGTGTCTCCCTGGTTTCTAACCTGTCTGTCTCTCTGTCTCCAGTCTCACTGTGTCTCCCTGGTTTCTAATCTGTCTGTCTCTCCCTCTGTCTCCAGTCTCACTGCGAGTGTCTCCCTGGTTTCTAACCTGTCTGTCTCTGTCTCCAGTCCCACTGCGAGTGTCTCCCTGGTTTCTAACTGTCTCTCTGTCTCCAGTCTCACTGTGTCTCCCTGGTTTCTAACCTGTCTGTCTCTCTGTCTCCAGTCTCACTGTGTCTCCCTGGTTTCTAATCTGTCTGTCTCTCACTCTGTCTCCAGTCTCACTGCGAGTGTCACCCTGGTTTCTAACCTGTCTGTCTCTCTGTCTCCAGTCTCACTGTGTCTCCCTGGTTTCTAACCTGTCTGTCTCTCCCTCTGTCTCAAGTCTCACTGTGAGTGTCTCCCTGGTTTCTAACCTGTCTGTCTCTATCTCCAGTCCCACTGCAAGTGTCTCCCTGGTTTCTAACTGTCTCTCTGTCTCCAGTCTCACTGTGTCTCCCTGGTTTCTAATCTGTCTGTCTCTCCCTCTGTCTCCAGTCTCACTGCGAGTGTCACCCTGGTTTCTAACCTGTCTGTCTCTCCCTCTGTCTCCAGTCTCACTGCGAGTGTCTCCCTCGTTTCTAACCTGTCTGTCTCTCCCTCTGTCTCCAGTCTCACTGCGAGTGTCTCC
>NC_041332.1:2780211-2785211 GCF_004354835.1 Perca flavescens
TTACATCATCAGAGGGGTGAGACAATAATTACATAATCACAGGGGTGAGACAGTTATTACATCATCAGAGGGGTGAGACAGTTATTACATCATCAGATGGGGTGAGACAGTTATTACATAATAATAGGGGGTGAGACAGTTATTACATTATCAGAAGGGGTGAGACAGGTAATATATCATCAGAGGGGGTGAGACAGGTATTATATTATCAGAGGTGGTGAGACAGTTATTACATCATCAGAGGGGGTGAGACAGCTTTTACATCATCAGAGTGGGTGAGACAGGTATTATATTATCAGAGGGGGTGAGACAGGTATTACATAATCAGAGAGGGTGAGACACGTATTATATTATCAGAAGGGGTGAGACAGGTGTTATATAATCAGAGGGGAGAGACAGGTATTATATTATCAAAGGTGGTGAGACAGTTATGACATCATCAGAGGGGGTGAGACAGTTATTACATCATCAGAGGGGGTGAGACAGGCAATACATCATCAGAGAGGGTGAGACACGTGTTATATTATCAGAAGGGGTGAGACAGGTGTTATATAATCAGAGGGGTGAGACAGGTATTATATGATCAGTGGGGGTGAGACAGGTATTATATGATCAGAGGGGGTGACACAGGTATGGGGGTGAGATACGTGTTATATTAATGAGAGGGGATGAGACAGGTAGAGGGGGTGAGACGGGTATTATATTAAGCCATGTCTGTCTCCCAGGACCTCCAGACTAAGATCCGTCTCCATGGCAGCAGGAAGAAGGGCGTGATCCTACAGCCTGACCTGTTGGCGTCTAACGGGATGATCCACGTCATCAACAAGCTGATGGACAGCGTGGCGCCCACCGTGGACAGCAACTTGGAGGTGAGACAGACGCTTCACCCTTTACCAGTCTCATCAACACGGCTGCTGCGTTTAATACAAGAAGAAGTACTCAGTGGGGGGGGGGATCGATACAGTATAATATTGCAATATATAATAATATTGTATCATGACATAAGTATCGTAATATTTTATTGTGATGATATTGTATCGTGACATAAGTATTGTGGTAATATCGTATCATGAGGATATCGTATCGTGACATTAGTATCGTTTTGATATTGTAACGTGACATAGGTATCGTGGTAATATTGTATCGTGAGGATATTGTATCGTGACATAAGTATCCTGATATCGTATGGTGAGGATACCGTATCATAAGTATCGTGATATTGTATCGTGAGGATATTGTATCGTGGTTAAGTATTGTGGTAATTTCATATCGTGAGGATATTGTATCATGATGATATTGTATTGTGACATAATTATTATGATATAAGTATCGTGATGATATTGTATCGTGACATAAGTATCGTGAGTTAAGTATCATGGTAATATTGTATCGTGACATAAGTATCGTAATATCGAATCATGAGGATATTGTCTCGTGAAATAACTATTGTAATATTGTATCGTGACATAAGTATCGTAATATCGAATCATGAGGATATTGTCTCGTGAAATAACTATTGTGATATTGTATCTTGAGGATATTGTATCGTGACATAAGAATCGTGAGGATATCGTGACATGACTATCGTGATATTGTACCGTGGTGATATGGTATCATGGTGATATTGTATTGTGACATAAGTATCGTGATGATGTCGTATCGTGACATAAGTATTGTGAGGATATCGTGACATGAGTATCGTGGTGATATCGTATCGTGGTGATATTGTATCGTGGTGATATTGTATCGTGGTGATATCGTATCGTGGTGATATCGTATTGTGGTGATATCGTATCGTGGTGATATCGTATCGTGACATAAGTATCGTGACGACATCATAGCGTGACATAAGTATCGTGATGATATTGTAGTGTGAAATAAGTATCGTGATATTGTACCGTGAGGATGTCGTATTGTGACATAAGTATTGTGATGATATCGTATTGTGAGGATGTCGTATCGTGACATAATTATCGTGAGGAGGTCGTATCGTGACATAATTATCATGTGGATATCGTATCGTGACATAAGTATCGTGATGCGGTCGTATCGTGATGAGGTCGTATCGTGATGAGGTTGTATCGTGATCAGGTCGTATCGTGATGAGGTTGTATCGTGATAAGGTTGTATCGTGATGAGGTCGTATCGTGATGAGGTTGTATCGTGATAAGGTTGTATCGTGATGAGGTCGTATCGTGACAAGGTCGTATTGTGATGAGGTTGTATCGTGATAAAGTTGTATCGTGATGAGGTTGTATCGTGATAAGGTTGTATTGTGATGAGGTCGTATCGTGATAAGGTTGTATTTTGATGAGGTCGTATCGTGACAAGCTCTTATCGTGATAAGGTCGTATCGTGATGAAGTCGTATGGTGATAAGGTCGTATCGTGACGAGGTCTTATCGTGATAAGGTTGTATCGTGACGAGGTCTTATCGTGATAAGGTTGTATCGTGATGAGGTCGTATCGTGATGATATCGTTACGTGATATAAGTATCGTGATGAGGTTGTATTGTGATGAGGTCGTATCTTGATGATATCGTAGCTTGACATAAGTACCGTGATGAGGTTGTATCGTGATGATATCGTAGCTTGACATAAGTACCGTGATGAGGTTGTATCGTGATGAGGTCGTACCGTGATGAAGTCGACAGACATAAGTATCGCGGAGGATGTCGACATGATAAGGTCGTATCGTGATGAGGTCGTACCGTGATGAAGTCGTATCATGATGAAGTCGTATCGTGACATAAGAATTGTGAGGATGTCGTATCATGATAAGGTCGTATCATGATGAAGTCGTATCGTGACATAAGTATTGTGAGGATGTTGTATCATGATAAGGTCGTATCGTGATGAGTTCGTATCGTGATGAAGTCGTATCGTGACATAAGTATCATGAGGATGTCGTATCATGATAAGGTCATATCGTGATGAAGTCGTATCGTGATGAAGTTGTATCATGATGAAGTCGTATCGTGACATAAGTATCATGACGATATCATAGCGTGACATAAGTATTGTGATGATATTGTAGTGTGACATAAGTATCGTGATATTGTATCGTGAGGATGTCGTATTGTGACATAAGTATTGTGATGATATCGTATCGTGACATAAGTATCGTGATGTGGTCGTATCGTGATGAGGTCGTATCATGATGAGGTTGTATCGTGATGAGGTCGTATCGTGTTGAGGTCGTATCGTGATAAAGTCGTATCGTGATAAGTTTGTATCTTGATGAGGTCATATCGTGATAAGGTCTTATCGTGATAAGGTCGTATCATGATAAATTTGTATCGTGATGAGGTTGTATCATGATAAGGTTGTATTGTGATGAGGTCGTATCGTGATAAGGTCGTATCATGACAAGCTCTTATCGTGATAAGGTCATATCGTGATGAGGTCGTATCGTGATGAGGTCGTATCGTGATAAGGTCTTATCGTGATAAGGTTGTATCGTGATGAGGTTGTATCGTGATAAGATCGTATCGTGACAAGGTGGTATCGTGACAAGGTCTTATCGTGATAAGGTCGTATCGTGAAGAGGTCTTATCATGATAAGGTTGTATCGTGATGAGGTCGTATCGTGATAAGGTCGTATCGTGATAAGGTTGTATCGTGATGATATCGTAACGTGATATAAGTATCGTGAATATGTCGTATCGTGATAAGGTTGTATTGTGATAAGGTTGTATCGTGACGATATCGTAACGTGATATAAGTATCGTGATGAGGTCGTATCTTGATGATATCGTAGCGTGACATAAGTATCGTGATAAGGTGGTATCGTGATGAGGTCGTACCGTGATGAAGTCGTATCGTGATATAAGTATCGTGAGGATGTCGTATCATGTTAAGGTCGACAGATGAGGTCGTACCGTGATGAAGTCGTATCGTGACATAAGTATCGTGATGAGGTCGTATCGTGATGAGGTCGTACCGTGATGAAGTCGTATCGTGATATAAGTATCGTGAGGATGTCGTATCATGATAAGGTCGTATTGTGATGAGGTCGTACCGTGATGAAGTCGTATCGTGATATAAGTATCGTGAGGATGTCGATCGTGATGAGGTCGCATCGCGATTAAGTCGCATCGCGGATATAAGTATCGAGGAGGATGTCGTATCGTGATGAAGTCGTACTGTGATGAAGTCGTATCGTGATATAAGTACCATGAGGATGTCGTATCGTGATGAGGTCGTACCGTGATTAAGTCGTATCGTGATATAAGTATCGTGAGGATGTCGTATCGTGATGAGGTCGTACCGTGATGAAGTCGTATCGTGATATAAGTATCGTGAGGATGTCGTATCGTGAGGCCCACCACTAGTACTCAGGACTCATTCTGTGGAACTCCTCTGCCTGTCTCTAAAGCACAGCTTTAGATAATCCCAACACTGGTCCACAGGTTCATCTTTTATCTTTCACATTCATGCTGCTAGTAGTTCATGTCAAATATGTTTAAAGGTCCCAAATTGTTAAAAGTGAGACTTCCACGTCTCTATTGATTATAAAGAAGAAGCAAAATTTAGGTTCTGTGTGTTTTTTTTAATGGGAAATGATTGTTTATTGAAACCTTTCACTAGTTTTTAGTTTATCTTACTTGTTTTTCAGCAACATTTTGTGGGAGAAAATGACATGAAAGGTGTTGTGTGTGTTCTCAGGAGAATCTGATGAAGATCATTTCTGACTACGGGAAATTTGACATGTTCAAGTCGTTGCTGGAGGTACGTGGAGATCTCAGGTCTTCTGTCGATTCCTGCAAACACTGGCGGAGCTCGCTGAACCACAGATGCATTCTGGGATAGGAGAGTAAAGTCTCAGAGTGGTTTGTGCCACGGAGAACAGGATATCGATTCATCAGATAGTCCCGTTGGTTTGGGGTTGTGTGTGCGCATGTGGGTGTGTGTGTGTGTGCGTGTGTGTGTCTTTGTGTGTGTGTGTGTGTGTCTATGTGTGTGTGTGTGTGTGTGTGTGTGTGTATGTGCGCATGTGCG
>NC_041332.1:2787711-2795211 GCF_004354835.1 Perca flavescens
TCGTTTCGTAACGAGGATTTCTGCAACTTCTCAACGTGTTCTGTGTTTGAAAGACGCGGTATGAATAAAGTTTTATTGGACAGTCGTAACGCGGCTGCTGGTTTCGGTGTCCAGGGTCAGATTTTGGTGAACGGTGCCGCGGTGCTGGAGGCAGCGGTGGAAGCTAAGAACGGGCGCCTGTACGTGGTGGACTGGGTCCTGACTCCGCCCTCCATCCTGCCGGTGCTCCCACACCGCTGTGATGTCACCGAGAACAAGATCATCAAGGTGTGTGGGAGACTGTGGGAGACTCTTGGAGACTCTTGGAGACTCGTGAGACTCGGGAGACTTGGGGAGACTCTGGGAGACTAGCGGAGACTCTGAGAGACTCTGGGAGACTAGCGGAGACTAGCGGAGACTCTGGGAGACTAGCGGAGACTAGCGGAGACTCTGGGAGACTAGCGGAGACTAGCGGAGACTCTGGGAGACTAGCGGAGACTCTGGGAGACTCTGGGAGACTCTGGGAGACTCTGGGAGACTAGCGGAGACTAGCAGAGACTCTGAGAGACTCTGGGAGACTAGCGGAGACTAGCGGAGACTCTGGGAGACTAGCGGAGACTAGCGGAGACTCTGGGAGACTAGCGGAGACTCTGAGAGACTCTGGGAGACTCTGGGAGACTCTGGGAGACTCTGGGAGACTCTGGGAGACTAGCGGAGACTAGCGGAGACTAGCGGAGACTCTGAGAGACTCTGGGAGACTAGCGGAGACTCTGGGAGACTAGCGGAGACTCTGGGAGACTAGCGGAGACTCTGGGAGACTCTGGGAGACTGTGGGAGACTCCGGGAGACTCTGGGAGACTTGAGGAGACTGGGAGACTGTGGGAGACTGTGGAAGACTGTGGGAGACTCTAGGAGACTGTGGGAGACTCTGGGAGACTCTGGGAGACTAGCGGAGACTAGCGGAGACTCTGAGAGACTCTGGGAGACTAGCGGAGACTAGCGGAGACTAGCGGAGACTCTGGGAGACCAGCGGAGACTAGCGGAGACTCTGGGAGACTAGCGGAGACTAGCGGAGACTCTGGGAGACTCTGGGAGACTGTGGAAGAATCTGAGAGACTCTGGGAGACTCAGGAGACTCTGGGAGACTGTGGGAGACTCTGGGAGACTTGAGGAGACTGGGAGACTGTGGGAGACTGTGGAAGACTGTGGGAGACTCTAGGAGACTGTGGGAGACTCTGGGAGACTCTGGGAGACTAGCGGAGGCTCTGGGAGACTAGCGGAGACTCAGAGACTCTGGGAGACTAGCGGAGGCTCTGGGAGACTAGCAGAGACTCAGAGACTCTGGGAGACTCTGATAGACTCTGATGGACTCTGATAGACTGTGGGAGACTCTGGGAGACTCTGAGAGACTTTGTGTGGCTCAGGGATAAAGTTTCAGCATTGCTGCATGTATTATTTGAGTTATTGTGTGATGTTCTTTTCGTTGTCAGGGTGAATGTGTCGGCTGCTCCAAAATCAAACTGTCTCAGTGCTCAACGGGAGTTTATACGGTAAGAGTTTATACGGTAAGAGTTTATACGGTAAGAGTTTATACGGTAAGAGTTTATTTGCTAAGGGTTTATACGGTAAGAGTTTATACGGTAAGAGTTTATACGGTAAGAGTTTATACTGTAAGAGTTTATTTGCTAAGGGTTTATACGATAAGAGTTTATTTAGCTAAGGGTTCATACGGTAAGAGTTTATATTGTAAGGGTTTGTACGGTAAAAGTTTATGCGGTAAGAGTTTATACGGTAAGGGTTTATTTGCTAAGGGTTTATACGGTAAGAGTTTATACGGTAAGAGTTTATTTGCTAAGGGTTTATACGGTAAGAGTTTATACGGTAAGAGTTTATTTAGCTAAGGGTTTATACGGTAAGAGTTTATACGGTAAGAGTTTATTTAGCTAAGGGTTTATACGGTAGGAGTTTATACGGTAGGAGTTTATACGGTAAGAGTTTAAACGGTAAAAGTTTATACGGTAAGAGTTTATTTAGCTAAGGGTTTATACGGTAAGAGTTTATTTAGCTAAGAGTTTATACGTTAAGAGTTTATACAGTAAGGGTTTATACGGTAGGAGTTTATACGGTAAGAGTTTATTTAGCTAAGGGTTTATACGGTATGAGTTTATACGGTAAGGGTTTATACGGTAGGAGTTTATACGGTAGGAGTTTATACGGTAAGAGTTTAAACGGTAAGAGTTTATACGGTAAGAGTTTATTTAGCTAAGGGTTTTATCGGTAAGAGTTTATTTAGCTAAGAGTTTATCTCGTTAAGAGTTTATACGGTAAGGGTTTATACGGTAGGAGTTTATACGGTAAGAGTTTAAACGGTAAGAGTTTAAACGGTAAGAGTTTAAACGGTAAGGGTTTATACGGTAGGAGTTTATACGGTAAGAGTTTAAACGGTAAGAGTTTAAACGGTAAGAGTTTAAACGGTAAGAGTTTATACGGTAAGATGTCTCCGTCTCATCGACCAGCAGCTGCAGAGATGAACACAGTATTATCAACTAATAAATCATCCATTCATCCGTTTCAATCTGTTTTAATGATAAAACTAATGGTAAACTTCTCTGATGTCAGCTCGTTAAATGTGAATATTTTCTAGTTTCTTTTCTCCTCTGGGACAGGAAACTGAATCCTTCCGTCCTTCCCTACCTCCTTATGTCCTTTTTTCTTTCCTTCCCTCCTCTTCTTTCATTCCCTACCTCCTTCCCTCCTTCCCTATCTCCTTCCTTACGTCCTTTCTTCTTTCCTTCCCTCCTCTCCCTCCTCTTTTTTTCCTCCCTACCTCCTTCCCTACGTCTTTCCCTACATCCTTCAGTACGTCCTTTATTCCCTCCTTCCCTCCTTGCCTTTTCTTCTTTCCTTCCCTCCTATCCCTCCTCTTTTTTCCTTCCCTACCTCCTTCCCTACGTCCTTCCCTACATCCTTTATTCTTTCCTTCCCTACCTCCTTCAGTACATCCTTTATTCCCTCCTTCCCTCCTTGCCTTCTCTTCTTTCCTTCCCTCCTATCCCTCCTCTTTTTTCCCTCCCTACCTCCTTCCCTACGTCTTTCCCTCCCTACCTCCTTCCCTACCTCCCTCCCTCCCTCCCTACCTCCTTCCCTACATCTTTCCTCCCTACCTCCTTCCCTACCTCCCTCCCTCCCTACCTCCTTCCCTACATCTTTCCCTCCCTACCTCCTTCCCTACCTCCCTCCCTCCCTCCCCCTTCCCTACATCTTTCCTTCCCTAACTCCTTCCAGACGTCCTTTCTTCTGTCCCTCCTTCCCTCCTCTTTTTTCCCTCCCTACCTCCTTCCCTCCTTCCCTCCTTCCCTACCTCCTACAGTATGTCCTTTATTCCCTCCTTCCCCCCTTGCCTTTTCTTCTTTCCTTCCCTCCTATCCCTCCTCTTTTTTCCCTCCCTACCTCCTTCCCTACGTCTTTCCCTCCCTACCTCCTTCCCTACCTCCCTCCCTACCTCCTTCAGTACGTCCTTTATTCCCTCCTTCCCTCCTTTCCTTCTCTTCTTTCCTTCCCTCCTCTTCCTCCTCTTTTTTCCCTCCCTACCTCCTTCCCTACCTCCTTCCCTACGTCCTTCCCTACATCCTTTATTCTTTCCTTCCCTACCTCCTTCAGTACATCCTTTACTCCCTCCTTCCCTCCTTGCCTTCTCTTCTTTCCTTCCCTCCTATCCCTCCTCTTTTTTCCCTCCCTACCTCCTTCCCTACGTCTTTCCCTCCCTACCTCCTTCCCTACCTCCCTCCCTCCCTCCCTACCTCCTTCCCTACATCTTTCCCTCCCTACCTCCTTCCCTACCTCCCTCCCTCCCTACCTCCTTCCCTACATCTTTCCCTCCCTACCTCCTTCCCTACCTCCCTCCCTCCCTTCCCCCTTCCCTACATCTTTCCTTCCCTAACTCCTTCCAGACGTCCTTTCTTCTGTCCCTCCTTCCCTCCTCTTTTTTCCCTCCCTACCTCCTTCCCTCCTTCCCTCCTTCCCTACCTCCTACAGTACGTCCTTTATTCCCTCCTTCCCCCCTTGCCTTTTCTTCTTTCCTTCCCTCCTATCCCTCCTCTTTTTCCCTCCCTACCTCCTTCCCTTCGTCTTTCCTCCCTACCTCCTTCCCTACCTCCCTCCCTACCTCCTTCAGTACGTCCTTTATTCCCTCCTTCCCTCCTTTCCTTCTCTTCTTTCCTTCCCTCCTCTTCCTCCTCTTTTTTCCCTCACTACCTCCTTCCCTACCTCCTTCCCTACGTCCTTCCCTACATCCTTTATTCTTTCCTTCCCTACCTCCTTCAGTACATCCTTTATTCCCTCCTTCCCTCCTTGCCTTCTCTTCTTTCCTTCCCTCCTATCCCTCCTCTTTTTTCCCTCCCTACCTCCTTCCCTACGTCTTTCCCTCCCTACCTCCTTCCCTACCTCCTCCCTCCCTACCTCCTTCCCTACATCTTTCCCTCCCTACCTCCTTCCCTACCTCCCTCCCTCCCTACCTCCTTCCCTACATCTTTCCCTCCCTACCTCCTTCCCTACCTCCCTCCCTCCCTTCCCCCTTCCCTACATCTTTCCTTCCCTAACTCCTTCCAGACGTCCTTTCTTCTGTCCCTCCTTCCCTCCTCTTTTTCCCTCCCTACCTCGTTCCCTCCTTCCCTCCTTCCCTACCTCCTACAGTATGTCCTTTATTCCCTCCTTCCCACCTTGCCTTTTCTTCTTTCCTTCCCTCCTATCCCTCCTCTTTTTTCCCTCCCTACCTCCTTCCCTACCTCCCTCCCTACCTCCTTCAGTACGTCCTTTATTCCCTCCTTCCCTCCTTTCCTTCTCTTCTTTCCTTCCCTCCTCTTCCTCCTCTTTTTTCCCTCCCTACCTCCTTCCCTACCTCCTTCCCTACGTCCTTCCCTACATCCTTTATTCTTTCCTTCCCTACCTCCTTCAGTACATCCTTTATTCCCTCCTTCCCTCCTTGCCTTCTCTTCTTTCCTTCCCTCCTATCCCTCCTCTTTTTTCCCTCCCTACCTCCTTCCCTACGTCTTTCCTCCCTACCTCCTTCCCTACCTCCCTCCCTCCTCCCTACCTCCTTCCCTACATCTTTCCCTCCCTACCTCCTTCCCTACCTCCTCCCTCCCTACCTCCTTCCCTACATCTTTCCCTCCCTACCTCCTTCCCTACCTCCCTCCCCCCCCCCCCTTCCCTACATCTTTCCTTCCCTAACTCCTTCCAGGCGTCCTTTCTTCTGTCCCTCCTTCCCTCCTCTTTTTCCCTCCCTACCTCCTTCCCTCCTTCCCTCCTTCCCTACCTCCTACAGTACGTCCTTTATTCCCTCCTTCCCCCCTTGCCTTTTCTTCTTTCCTTCCCTCCTATCCCTCCTCT
Source organism: Perca flavescens (assembly GCF_004354835.1). Classification (NCBI taxonomy): domain Eukaryota; kingdom Metazoa; phylum Chordata; class Actinopteri; order Perciformes; family Percidae; genus Perca; species Perca flavescens. The sequence continues at coordinate 2,793,079 of NC_041332.1, forward strand.
TTTTTCCCTCCCTACCTCCTTCCCTACGTCTTTCCCTCCCTACCTCCTTCCCTACCTCCCTCCCTACCTCCTTCAGTACGTCCTTTATTCCCTCCTTCCCTCCTTTCCTTCTCTTCTTTCCTTCCCTCCTCTTCCTCCTCTTTTTTCCCTCACTACCTCCTTCCCTACCTCCTTCCCTACGTCCTTCCCTACATCCTTTATTCTTTCCTTCCCTACCTCCTTCAGTACATCCTTTATTCCCTCCTTCCCTCCTTGCCTTCTCTTCTTTCCTTCCCTCCTATCCCTCCTCTTTTTTCCCTCCCTACCTCCTTCCCTTCGTCTTTCCCTCCCTACCTCCTTCCCTACCTCCCTCCCTCCCTACCTCCTTCCCTACATCTTTCCCTCCCTACCTCCTTCCCTACCTCCCTCCCTCCCTACCTCCTTCCCTACATCTTTCCCTCCCTACCTCCTTCCCTACCTCCCTCCCTCCCTCCCTTCCCCCTTCCCTACATCTTTCCTTCCCTAACTCCTTCCAGACGTCCTTTCTTCTGTCCCTCCTTCCCTCCTCTTTTTTCCCTCCCTACCTCCTTCCCTCCTTCCCTACCTCCTACAGTACGTCCTTTATTCCCTCCTTCCCCCCTTGCCTTTTCTTCTTTCCTTCCCTCCTATCCCTCCTCTTTTTTCCCTCCCTACCTCCTTCCCTTCGTCTTTCCCTCCCTACCTCCTTCCCTACATCTTTCCCTCCCTACCTCCTTCCCTACCTCCCTCCCTCCCTCCCTACCTCCTTCCCTACATCTTTCCTTCCCTACCTCCTTCCCTACATCTTTCCCTCCCTACCTCCTTCCCTACCTCCCTCCCTCCCTACCTCCTTCCCTACATCTTTCCTTCCCTAACTCCTTCTGTACGTCCTTTCTTCTGTCCCTCCTCTTTTTTCCCTCCCTACCTCCTTCCCTCCTTCCCTACCTCCTACAGTATGTCCTTTATTCCCTCCTTCCCTCCTTCCCTTCTCTTCTTTCCCTCCCTCCTCACATCCTCCCTTATGCTGTGTGTTGTCCAGGGCTCATCTACGTTCGGATGTGTCTACGTTATGTCCATCGGCAGATCAGCTCTTCGGATCCCGGCGACGGGCTGCTCGCCGCTCTGCAACGCCACCGTCACGGTAACTAACGGCAACACCTGTCACATTACAGATGTTTCTACACATTACAGATGTGTCTACACATTACAGATGTTTCTACACATTACAGATGTGTCTACACATTACAGATGTTTCTACACATTACAGCTGTGTCAACACATTACAGATGTTTCTACACATTACAGATGTTTCTACACATTACAGCTGTGTCTACACATTACAGATGTGTCTTAGTATTACAGATGTGTCTACACATTACAGATGTTTCTACACATTACAGCTGTGTCAACACATTACAGATGTGTCTACACATTACAGATGTTTCTACACATTACAGCTGTGTCTACACATTACAGATGTGTCTTAGTATTACAGATGTGTCTACACATTACAGATGTTTCTACACATTACAGATGTGCCTACACATTACAGATTTGTCTACACATTACAGATGTTTCTACACATTACAGCTGTGTCTAGACATTACAGCTGTGTCTACACATTACAGATGTGTCTACACATTACAGATGTTTCTACACATTACAGCTGTGTCTACACATTACAGATGTGTCTACACATTACAGATGTTTCTACACATTACAGCTGTGTCTACACATTACAGCTGTGTCTACACATTACAGAGTTGTAGACACATTACAGATGTGTCTAACCATTACAGATGTTTCTACACATTACAGATGTGTCTTCACATTACAGATGTGTAGACACATTACAGATGTTTCTACACATTACAGATGTGTCTAACCATTACAGATGTGTAGACACGTTACAGATGTGTCTAACCATTACAGATGTGTAGACACGTTACAGATGTGTCTACACATTACAGATATGTCTTCACATTACAGATGTTTGTACACATTACAGATGTTTCTACACATTACAGCTGTGTCAACACATTACAGATGTGTCTACACATTACAGATGTGTCTTAGTATTATAGATGTGTCTACACATTACAGATGTTTCTACACATTACAGATGTGTCTAAGCAT
>NC_041332.1:2807711-2812711 GCF_004354835.1 Perca flavescens
GCTTAAACTAATATTTACAATATACAAGTTGGTTTAGTGCCAAGTGCCGTGGCAACATGTTACAATGTGTAGAGTCCCCCAAACCAAATCCTGCTTGGGGCCCCCAAAAGTCTTGGGCCACCCCTGTATATTCCTGTTGTTGTGTCCCAGGACTCAGGTCTGTCCCTGTCTCGGTGGGACCAGAACTCCTAACATATATTCCTGTTGTTGTGTCCCAGAAATCTGGCCTGTCCTGGACTCTGTCGGACCAGAACGTCACCCTGCTGGCTCCGTCTTCAACTGCCGTCGCAATGATGTCCTCAGAGGACAGAAGCTTCTGGACCTCGGCGGGGAACCTGCCAAGTCTCGTCAGGTGACAGCTCAGCACCCGCGTCGTTTAAATAGCAAATGCACCTGCACCCATCTGTGTGCTGGTCTTACAGGGAGGTGTGTTCAGGTGCATTCTGTGCGTGCTGGTCTTACAGGGAGGTGTGTTCAGGTGCATTCTGTGCGTGCTGGTCTTACAGGGAGGTGTGTTCAGGTGCATTCTGGGCGTGCTGGTCTTACAGGGAGGTGTGTTCAGGTGCATTCTGGGCGTGCTGGTCTTACAGGGAGGTGTGTTCAGGTGCATTCTGGGCGTGCTGGTCTTACAGGGAGGTGTGTTCAGGTGCATTCTGGGCATGCTGGTCTTACAGGGAGGTGTGTTCAGGTGCATTCTGGGCGTGCTGGTATTACAGGGAGGTGTTGTTGGGGACCAAGAAGCTGGTTAAACAGTGATTTGGCTCAGATTGAGTTGACTGGTGGGAGGCAAGACAAAGTAATCCAGGTCGGGGAGGCAAGACAGGGAAGGCAAGACAAAGGATCTTGGCCTACATGTGAATCCCAAAGCCAGTTTCACCAAACTCCTACAAGCCGCCACTTCACAAGATGGAGAAAGTGCATTCAAACACGAGGACGGCAAGGCAGACTGGTGGTGAGACAAAGAACTGCTTCACACCTGTGGCCAGGTTGCAGTTTTCCCATTGGTCGTCGGGTCCTTGAATGCACCACCCCACCACTAGGAGGCGGAGGAAGGATAAAAGCTGTCTGCGTTTGTGTTTCTTTGCTTTTCACGGTAACCCCCGGTTGCTGAAAGGAGGCACTAGTCCGGACTAGCTAGCCAGCATCACCTCGCTGGTCGAGATTTGAGCGGCGACAACTTTATATCGGTCTGACATATAAAGGGGATCCAAGGAAATACTGGCAGTATTCCCTCATCTGCGGCGGGTTTAATCAGCCTGGATTCAAGAAAAGGACGGCGTTCTGCTTCTTGTTGGTCGACCTGGATTACGTCTTGTCCCCTCTGCTTCGGGATTTAAACGGATCGTTAAACTCTGGCAAGAGTTTTAACTGACAAACAACGCACACAGTAAGAGGCTTACACAGTTCTGGGCAGATATTAGAACTAGTGCGTTTTGTTCTGTTATTAATGAGCAAAGGGTTCGCTACCATTGTTGCCATTAATGTGATCTGATTTAATCATGTACTGGTCCATATGTGATTATTAATCTGTGCTGTGAATGTATAAATTGATCACTATACTCGTTGATTTATGTCGTGTCAAGTAGCTTGGTATAACCGTAATCGCTACCTGCTTAAATCACTCCTTTCAGGAGTTTAGTTACTGTCTGCGATAGAATCGCGAAAATCAGCTGTTAGTCACTTAAGTAGTTATAGTGACGTTCTCCTCAGCAAAACAAAGTCTCAGTCTGTCCTAAACCACACGTTAGCCCAGACCTGAGTGGCTGAGGGAACTGGGTCATTATCGATAACTAAAGATCAGAGTGCCCCCTTTTTTTTTCTTTATTCTTCTTCTCTTTCTTCTCTCTCTAACACACACACACACACACCCACAGGCTAGCCGCGTAGCTCCCGAGCTAACGCTGCAGGCTAGCTTCACACGTGGAGTCTGCTTACGTTCGGACAGAGCTAACACAGGAACTAGCTACCATACCGACTAAGCGTGCGCGTTGCCTAGCAACCCCCGGCTTCTTCAGCCCCTCCTGGGTACGCGCAGCACCACTACCGCCCTCTTGAGGCCAAATAGTTTTGTGCAGCTCACAGGAGTAGCCATTTTGGAGTTGTTTTGTGTTAGAAATGCATGTCGACATGCCCCTCCTCTCTCACACACACACACACCCACACCCACAGACGTGTCCATGACACATGCTGCTTTGTTTTGCTTTGTTTTTTGGTTGTGATATTGTAAAAAGGTATATGAGTTTATTAGTGAAGAATTTATTGATTAGCCACCGATAATTGTGACGTTAATAAATCTTATTATACTTAATTAGCAGTTGCTTGTGATTATTTGTGTACTTACTGTAATAATTGCTGGTCAATCAGGTCCGTGCTTTGATTCACCCCTTCCTTTATTTCCTTTTAAAGGATATTCACAGAAATGAGACTGTTCCACAGTTTGATTATTGGTCCCTGACTTGCAGGGTGGTGCCCCGTTTTTGATTGTTTGTCGATTTGATAAAGTTATTAATAACCATATTCATAACTTTATTAATATTGATAAAACATCTTTGATAATTTGCCAATGATCAAATCTGTATCCTACAAGAATCCTACAGTGTGTTCTGGTGCATTCTGTGCGTGCTGGTCTTACAGGGAGGTGTGTTCAGGTGCATTCTGGGCGTGATGGTCTTACAGGGAGGAGTGTTCAGGTGCATTCTGGGCGTGCTGGTATTACAGGGAGGTGTGTTCAGGTGCATTCTGGGTGTCCTGGTCTTACAGGGAGGTGTGTCCAAGTGCATTCTGGGAGTATTGTTATCTTGAGGCAGCGGGAAGTGATCGCACCATTGACCAACAAAAACCTGGTCTAAAGTCAATAACGCAGCATTTCATTGTTATTTTAACCAGAGGTGTCAATTCCAGGTCCAGAAAGTAAAAGTCCTGCCATGTGTTTATTCCACCAATGAACTCAGCCAGCTGATTTCACTACTAATTAGTGAAATCAGCTGCTAATTAGTGAAATCAGCTGGCTGAGTTCATTGGTGGAATAAACACATGGCAGGACTTTTACTTTCTGGACCTGGAATTGACACCTCTGATTTTAACAGAGCATTAGTCAAATGCTGCTAGGCTCGTGCACAGCGCGCGCACACTATGCTTGTTACACACACAGGGACGCACAGCAGCAAACACACACACACACACACACACACACACACACACACACACACACACACACACACACACACACACACACACACACACACACACATGCAGAAGATCACAAATAAAAATATTAGGGTGTAAATCCTCCATCATAACAGCAATGCTCCAAGGTCCAAACGCGCCTGGCTCTTAAAGGGAATGGGAGATGATCTCTGATTGGTTGATGAATGGGAGATGATCTCTGATTGGTTGATTGCATGTTGCATCCAAAACACACCTCTGATTAATGAAGACACAAAGAACAACCCTTTAGGACCAGGCACTCGGCATGCGGACCCTTTTTACCGCCGTCAAACTAGCAAAAGTGGATTTGGACTCGCACTAAACACACCTGCACCAGGAGCTTCACACTGTGCGCTCAGATCGTTAAAATAGGACCCTGACACTTTCATCTGTCCCGTATCACAGGAACCACATCATCCCTGGGATCTTCTCATTATCCACTCTGAGCAGCACTTCCTCTGTGACGTGCCTCCTCAAGACAACACTTCCTGTTTCAACAACCAATCAGGTAAGTCCACAGACGGGAGGGTTTACTATCATCTTCTGCATTTTTGCACAAAACTGGATAGTTTTATTTAACTTGGGCTTTTGGCAAACACCCTCTGACCTGCCTGAGCCTGTTTTATCTGCTAAGGGTTAACTTAAAGGTCCCATGACATGCTGCTTTTTGGATGCTTTTATATAGACCTTAGTGGTCCCCTAATACTGTATCTGAAGTCTCTTTTATATAGACCTTAGTGGTCCCCTAATACTGTATCTGAAGTCTCTTTTATATAGACCTTAGTGGTCCCCTAATACTGTATCTGAAGTATCTTTTATATAGACCTTAGTGATCCCCTAATACTGTATCTGAAGTCTCTTTTATATAGACCTTAGTGGTCCCCTAATACTGTATCTGAAGTCTCTTTTATATAGACCTTAGTGGTCCCCTAATACTGTATCTGAAGTATCTTTTATATAGACCTTAGTGATCCCCTAATACTGTATCTGAAGTCTCTTTTATATAGACCTTAGTGGTCCCTAATACTGTATCTGAAGTCTCTTTTACATAGACCTTAGTGGTCCCCTGATACTGTATCTGAAGTCTCTTTTATATAGACCTTAGTGGTCCCCTAATACTGTAACTGAAGTCTCTTTTATATAGACCTTAGTGGTCCCCTGATACTGTATCTGAAGTCTCTTTTATATAGACCTTAGTGGTCCCCTAATACTGTATCTGAAGTCTCTTTTATATAGACCTTAGTGGTCCCCTAATACTGTAACTGAAGTCTCTTTTATATAGACCTTAGTGGTCCCCTGATACTATATCTGAAGTCTCTTTTATATAGACCTTAGTGGTCCCCTAATACTGTATCTGAAGTCTCTTTTATATAGACCTTAGTGGTCCCCTAATGCTGTATCTGAAGTCTTACGAGGTTTACACCCATCACCATTTCCAGCCACTGGGGGGACCATAGGCAGGCTGGGGGAACTCATATTAATGTTAAAAAACCCTCATGAAGTGAAATATTTCCTGCCATGGGACCTTTAACGTTGTTAACTCAACGTGACTTTGTAACGGTGTGTGTTTGTTGGGTCAGCTGACAGCTGTCGGAGGAGCGACCATCACCGCGTCTAACGTAGCGGCCACCAACGGACTGATCCACGTCATCGATAAGGTACGAGGCTAACAACGATGCTAACAATGCTAACTATAGAGACAGAGATCGTAGTGCTAGGCTAAGGCCTCCTGTGAGACAAAGTAAGCGGTATGCTCTCTCTTTTATACCTCAGGCTGTCAGACAGCTCAACAA
>NC_041332.1:2815211-2860211 GCF_004354835.1 Perca flavescens
CACAAACATACACACACACACATACACACACACACACACACACAGACATACTCACACACACACACACACACACACACACACACACACACACACAGACATACACACACACACACACACACACACACACACACACACACACACACACACACACACACACACACACACACACAGACACACACAATCAGAATCAGTTTTATTGGCCAGGTATACATAGTATAATGCTGCGTTCAGACACAATTTTTAAGCCCGTAAATTACGACTTCAAGTCTCTCTATCGTTTTTCTCCTCATCTGTTCGTGAACTGTCGTTTTTTCTCCTCAGCTGTTCGTGAACTGTCGTGTTTCTCCTCAGCTGTTCGTGAACTGTCGTGTTTCTCCTCATCTGTTCGTGAACTGTCGTGTTTCTCTTCATCTGTTCGTGAACTGTCGTGTTTCTCCTCAGCTGTTCGTGAACTGTCGTGTTTCTCCTCAGCTGTTCGTGAACTGTCGTGTTTCTCCTCATCTGTTCGTGAACTGTCGTGTTTCTACTCAGCTGTTCGTGAACTGTCGTGTTTCTCCTCATCTGTTCGTGAACTGTCGTTTTCTCCTCAGCTGTTCGTGAACTGTCGTGTTTCTCCTCAGCTGTTCGTGAACTGTCGTGTTTCTCCTCAGCTGTTCGTGAACTGTCGTGTTTCTTCTCATCTGTTCGTGAACTGTCGTGTTTCTCCTCAGCTGTTCGTGAACTGTCGTGTTTCTCCTCAGCTGTTCGTGAACTGTCGTGTTTTCCTCATCTGTTCGTGAACTGTCGTGTTTCTCCTCAGCTGTTCGTGAACTGTCATGTTTCTCCTCAGCTGTTCGTGAACTGTCATGTTTCTCCTCATCTGTTTGTGAACTGTCGTGTTTCTCCTCAACTGTTCGTGAACTGTCGTGTTTCTCCTCAGCTGTTCGTGAACTTTCGTGTTTCTCCTCAGCTGTTCGTGAACTGTCGTGTTTCTCTTCATCTGTTCGTGAACTGTCGTGTTTCTCCTCAGCTGTCCGTGAACTGTCGTGTTTCTCCTCAGCTGTTCGTGAACTGTCGTGTTTCTCCTCAGCTGTTCGTGAACTGTCGTGTTTCTCCTCAGCTGTTTGTGAACAGTCGTGTTTCTCCTCAGCTGTTCGTGAACTGTCGTGTTTCTCCTCAGCTGTTCGTGAACTGTCGTGTTTCTCCTCATCTGTTCGTGAACTGTCGTGTTTCTCCTCATCTGTTCGTGAACTGTCGTGTTTCTCCTCAGCTGTTCGTGAACCGTCGTGTTTCTCCTCATCTGTTCGTGAACTGTCGTGTTTCTCCTCATCTGTTCGTGAACTCGTCGTGTTTCTCCTCAGCTGTTCGTGAACTGTCGTGTTTCTCCTCATCTGTTCGTGAACTGTCGTGTTTCTCCTCATCTGTTCGTGAACTGTCGTGTTTCTCCTCAGCTGTTCGTGAACTGTCGTGTTTCTCCTCATCTGTTCGTGAACTGTCGTGTTTCTCCTCATCTGTTCGTGAACTGTCGTGTTTCTCCTCAGCTGTTCGTGAACTGTCGTGTTTCTCCTCAGCTGTTCGTGAACTGTCGTGTTTCTCCTCAGCTGTTCGTGAACTGTCGTGTTTCTCCTCATCTGTTCGTGAACTGTCGTGTTTCTCCTCAGCTGTTCGTGAACTGTCGTGTTTCTCCTCAGCTGTTCGTGAACTGTCGTGTTTCTCCTCAGCTGTTCGTGAACAGTCGTGTTTCTCCTCAGCTGTTTGTGAACAGTCGTGTTTCTCCTCAGCTGTTCGTGAACTGTCGTGTTTCTCCTCAGCTGTTCGTGAACTGTCGTGTTTCTACTCAGCTGTTCGTGAACTGTCGTGTTTCTCCTCAGCTGTTCGTGAACTGTCGTGTTTCTCCTCAGCTGTTCGTGAACTGTCGTGTTTCTCCTCAGCTGTTCGTGAACTGTCGTGTTTCTCCTCAGCTGTTCGTGAACGGCGCTCAGATAAACTCGTCCAACATCCTGAGCGGTAAAGGAGTGATCCACGGCCTGTCAGCTGTTCTACCGATCAACAGGAACCGCTGCGATGATCTCCGCTACACCAAAGTCATGGTACAGTCAGCACACACTACAGTATACATACTCCACACTACAGTATACATACTCCACACTGCAGTACACATACTACACACTGCAGTACACATACTACACACTGAAGTATACATACTACACACTACAGTATACATACTACACACTGCAGTATACATACTACACACATTGTAGTATACACACTACTACAGATATACAGAGACACTGATACAGATATGTAGAGACACTGATACAGATATACAGAGACTGATACAGATATACAGAGACACTGATACAGATATACAGAGACTGATACAGATATACAGAGACACTGATACAGATATGTAGAGACACTGATACAGATATACAGAGACTGATACAGATATACAGAGACACTGATACAGATATACAGAGACACTGATAAGGATATACAGAGACACTGATACAGATATACAGAGACACTGATACAGATATACAGAGACACTGATACAGATATACAGAGACACTGATACAGATATACAGAGACACTGATAAGGATATACAGAGACACTGATACAGATATACAGAGACACTGATACAGATATGTAGAGACACTGATACAGATATACAGAGACACTGATACAGATATACAGAGACACTGATACAGATATACAGAGACACTGATACAGATATACAGAGACACGGATACAGATATACAGAGACACTGATACAGATATACAGAGACACTGATACAGATATGTAGAGACAGATATAGAGAAACATGATTTATAATTATAGTAGTTGGTATGATGAACAGTAGCAATTAAACTAACAGTAAAGATAATGGAACTATGACTAGAAATTATAGTAGCAGCAGTGAAGGGCGTAGCAGGGTGTCGAGCAGGACCACGGGAACAGCTGTAACCACCATCCCGGTGCCACCACAATCCAAGGAAATCTGCTGCATTATGAGTACGTAGAGGGCCAGACTGACACAAACTGCTGACTCATGATAACTCTGTCTCTCTGTTCTCCAAAGGGACCTTGTCTGGACTGCATCTTCCCTCAGGGAAGAGTCTGCCTGAATGAAAACATCCCAGACGTAAGAGTTCTGACTTTCTGATTACATTGAAAATCAGACATAACTCATTTTAACTCCCAATTTTCCCAAAGCTCTGACGCTCAGAACCACTGAGGGTAATTTCTCAACGGGTTAGGTTAGGTTAGCCAACAAAACTTCTCAGGTTATAGTGTAACTTCCATTCTTTTTTCGTAATTTCCCCATGTTTTTGTATCTAAGTGACTGATGGGAACAACAGTCTTTGACATTGGTCCAGTCTTGAACAAGAAATAAAGTAAATTAACAGGAAAATTGTGCAGCTTGTTTTTACCTTCATAAAAGTTCTGTTTTTGACGCTGACAGACTCAGATTATTATTCTACGTGTCTGACAACATTATGGAAAGGATTTTTAAGGAAGTCGACCTCTCTGTTAAAGAGTAAGATCCTTTTTTTAAATATAAAAACATGCGCAAATTTGCGTTCGCTAAACCCACCAGACTCCATGTAAATAAACAGTCATTTTAGCATCGTAAAACACACTTCATTCAAAGTCGACAGAAACAAAATAAAACTATAAAAAGCCGTTTTGGGTCGTCTTTCCACTTTTCCAACCATCACAGCTCTAGTTTTGGTTGAAATAAACACATAGTTTACTGATTTACATGTTAAAATGTGTTGGCTCTATACATGCTAAAAGTACTGTTTTTTTTTAAATGGAGTCTGGTGTGTTTAGCGCTAGTGACTTCAGAGCTGTTTCTGGTTAAACTGAAAGGTCTTGAAGAGGTTTTTAAAGGTCTATCTCTGTAGGGATCCTTTCCATAATGTTGTCAGACACTTAGAATAATAATCTGAGTCTGTCAGCGGCAAAAACAGAGCTTTTAGTGGACGTAAATACAAGCTGGACAACTGCCTAATTAACTTACATTACAGCTTGGTTCTTGTTTAATACTGGACCAGTTTCAGAGATTGTTGTTCCCACCAGACAATCAGACACAGCAACATGTGAACATACAGCAGAGTCCAGGTTGAGAAACTGGTTTTACCCATTAAAGGTGGTTCTTTGTTGACTTTGATAACTTTGTTTTTTTTAACTTCGTTAGTTGCATTTAAAGGTGCAGTAGGTAAGCCTTATAAAACTAACTTTCTGTCATTTTTGCTGAAACTGACCCTATGTGCCAGTAGAACTACATGAAGCAGGTCATTTAAAAATAAATCTGGCTCCTCTGGCTCCACCTACAGCCTGTAGTGTGATTTGCAAAAATCCACAGCTCCCTGTTCAGATGCACCAATCAGGACCAGGGGGGTGTCTAACTGATCAGATGCACCAATCAGGACCAGGGGGGGTGTCTAACTGTTCAGATGCACCAATCAGAGCTGGGGGGGTGTCTAACTGCGTGTCAATCACTGCTCATGCACATACATTAATTCTCCCTTGTGGGGGGAAGGGCTTAGGAGACCGTTTTGGGCTTTAGCGGAAAGAGAGGGAGGGACTGAAAAGTTGTCGATGTTAATTTTTTTTGGTTAAGTCCTTGATCTTCACAATACTACCTAGGGCACCTTTAAATGTTTGGACAGACTGAAGAGAAGGCACAAACACGGCCAAACAAAAGTAAATACGTTTCTTTGCAGATGACTTGATTTTATATTTCGCTGATATTTAACTATTTACCTCCAAAAGTTAAAGAGATGGATGATGATTTCTCTAAAATATCTATACGTAATATCTATAATATTTTGAATCTTTTAAAGGTGCACTATGAGTTCCTGCATGGTTTCAGCGCGATTCAATTTTTGTCTCAAATCGTAGCCATCTCTTTCTCCTTGATCCGCTAGCTGCCTGGCCCCTGAACACACCGTGATAAAGCCCGGTCTCGGGGGACAAAACAGGGCTCGTAAACATCAAACAAACACTAGGGCCACAGGCTGTGCACCAAAATACAACAAACCAGCTTCCAGCCAATCACCGACAAGATGGTTGGGGGAGGGGGTGGGGCTTAGTTAGTCATGGCAGTTACGGAAACATGGGGGGGAGGTTTTGTTTTAAATTTACTTGGAACGTCAACAGAAATGACCATGCAGGAACTCATAGTGCACCTTTAAGGTATACGAAATATCTATAATATTTCACATCTTTTAAGGAACTTTTTTTCTCGAGAACACAGCCTGTAACTACGATAACATCCTGTTCTCTGCAGAAATCGGTGAAGAAGAGGAAATGTGTGTACTCTCGGATGTTTGAGGAAGAGCATCTGCTGTCTATCGGCTGCCGAGCCACCTGCCTGAAGAAAAACACCGTACGCTACTTTTTATTTTTCATATTATAACCCTTGTGTTACCATGTACCTGTCGTCCTGGAAAAATCAACACTTTTTGTGAGATTTTCATCTCTTTAATCAACACTTTTTTCAATGTTTTGGGCTTTTTTTATTTTTTACGTTTTATGCTTCTTTTCACTACTATTTATTAACACCACTAACACCAACTTTTACTTTTACATTCATTTTGGAATTCATGGTCAATAAACCTAATTTATAGGAAATTATACCTAATTCTTGAGTTAAAAAAAAGCAGAAATTATGAATTATATAGACTCATATTAAAGGAAGGACAATCACAGAAGGGTAAATGTCAACGTTTTTTTAAAACATCCAAAAGTCAATGAAAGTAGAGACCCTATTTTTCGTTGTACTTGCGAAGAAGCGCGATGTGTGGAATCATCCGAATTAGGTAGTTAAAAAGAAACCACATTGGCATTTGATCAGATCTGAGAGGAAATACATAACAGGGTTCAACAATCTGGGTTATAGACCGCCTGGGGAAATTTACGATGTAACATCGTAGCATAATGACGTCATCGTCGGAGAATTTTTGTCGGAGGATTTGAAGGAACTGAGTTGCTGCTTGACACTATTTTTTCGACATTTTGTTTTTACATTCCTGAGGCTTTTCCAAGTTTTTTCAACACACAATTTTCGGCACACTTTCACAGTGACCCTGAACATCTACAAAAACTTTCACACTGATCCCCCAAATCTCCCACACTTTTCACACTGACCCTGAACATGTCCCACACTTTCACACTGACCCGGAACATCGCCCACACTTTCACACTGACCCGGAACATCGCCCACACTTTCACACTGACCCTGAACATCTCCCACACGTTTACACTGAACCCCCAAATCTCCCCCACTTTCATACTGACCCTAAACATCTCCCACACTTTCACACTGACTCTGAACATCTCCCACACTTTGACACAGATCCCCCAAATCTCCCACACTTTCACACTGACCCTGAACATCTCCCACACTTTTTTCCTGATGCTTTTTTTCAAAATATTTTTTTTTTTAAATCTAGTGATTTTTTTTTTACATGTTTTTGTGGATTTATTGATGATTTTTCTACATTTTTGTTGATTCACGTAGTCGTGAATAATTTGTGTCTCCTGTTTTATTGATTTATTTTATCATTTTAAATAAATTTAAATCAATACAGCCATAAAAATGTATGTAAAAATACTTAACAGATGTTTGCTTTAGCTCAGTTACCAATGATATATACATCATTTATGGTATCATATTTGCCATTTACCCCCTGTGAGATCACATTTATGATCATATGATGACTTTTGTTTATTGTGAGAAAACAAGGAAATTCAATTATAAAAAAGGTTAAAGAAATAGAAACAAGATTTTTGATCATTATTCGTGCTTAGTTCTTAGAAGTTAATCAGAACAGGTGAAAGTGCTTGACATGTAACAATTTAGTAACACCCGCGGGAATAGCAGGTGCAGAAAGACAACATATAGTTTCATGGCACCTACATTTAAATACACTCGGGTCCACTAGACCCAAACACCTCATATGTAATAGTTGTGTGTAGGAGGGGTGTACCGTGAGCAGTTATTTTTGTTATGTTCTTCACAGAAAATGAGCCAAGGCCAATGAGTTTGAGTTAAAAGGGTTAATGAAGGGGTGGTGATTGCGCAGTGGATATGACACATGCCTTTGGTGTGGGAGACCCAGGTTTGATCCCCACTGTGGTACATCAACCTATGTGTTCCTGAGCAAGGCACTAAACCCCCAGTTGCTCCAGAGGCATGCAACCTCTTGACATATATAGTAAATTAAAAGTCGTGTTGGATAAAATGACGTGTAATGCATCATTTTTTCTTTTAGCAAACATTGAAAATGGGTCCCACAGACCCGAACACCACACAAGGGTTAAGCTATGTGTCTATTGATAAGTTTGAGTTCTCTACTGTCTTTTATTTAAGTGTTGAGTTCATTGAGTTTATTTAAATAAAAGGTCCATCTAGACATGATTTTGTAACTATAGCTTCTAGGCTGATGAGTAAAGACAGTAATCAGTAGAGATGTGTGCAGGTGCGGAGGTGCTGTGGAGGGTTTTTCGGGGAGCACTGTGAGCCGTGTCCCGGGCCGGAGGGGGCACCCTGCTTCGGTAACGGGGCGTGTTCGGACGGCACCAACGGGACCGGAGTCTGTCACTGTCACAGAGGCTTCAACGGGACGGCGTGTGAAACGTGCGAGAGCGGGAAATACGGAGTCCACTGTGATCAGGGTAGGTCTTTAAAACTACACTTTACAACTCGTCACATCTCACTCCCAGCGCCTCAGAAAGCAACCCTTGGTCAGGTACCCTTTGGCCCCTATCTTGCACCCAGCGCAGCGCAAAGCCAGACGCAAGTGACTTTGCTAGTTTAACAACGTTGTTTAAACAGCAAATGAACCTGCGCCCATGTGTGGCCCATGGGCGTCCTGGTCTTACAGGGAGGTGTGTTCAGGTGCATTCTGGGCATGCTGGTCTTACAGGGAGGTGTGTTCAGGTGCATTCTGGGCGTGCTGGTCTTACAGGGAGGTGTGTTCAGGTGCATTCTGGGCGTGCTGGTCTTACAGGGAGGTGTGTTCAGGTGCATTCTGGGCGTGCTGGTCTTACAGGGAGGTGTGTTCAGGTGCATTCTGGGCGTGCTGGTCTTACAGGGAGGTGTGTTCAGGTGCATTCTGGGGCGCTGGTCTTACAGGGAGGTGTGTTCAGGTGCATTCTGGGCATGCTGGTCTTACAGGGAGGTGTGTTCAGGTGCATTCTGGGCGCGCTGGTCTTACAGGGAGGTGTGTTCAGGTGCATTCTGCCCGTATTGCTATCTTGTGGCAGCACGGTAGCTCGGGGGTTAGCACTTCTGGGTTCGAATCCAGGTCGTTCCGGGCCTTTCTGTGTGGAGTTTGCATGTTCTCCCCGTGTTTGCGTGGGTTTCCTCCCACCATAAAGACATGCATGCTAGGTAACTAGGACTACAGTTGAAAATTAGCTGACTGGCTAACACTGGTGCATTTACAGAAATGTTGATTAATGTGCATTGTCCTAAAATCTTAATCGTGCCATTGAGCAACAAAAACCTGGTCTAAGGTCAATAACGCAGCATTTCATTGTTATTTTAACAGAGCATTAGTAAAATGCTCCTAGGCTCGTGCACACTATGCTTGTTACACACACAGGGACGCACAGCAGCACACACACATGCAGAAGATTACAAATAAAAATATTACGGTGCAAATCCTCCATCATAACAGCAATGCTCCAAGGTCCAAACGCGCCTGGCTTTTAAAGGGAATGGGAGATGATCTCTGATTGGTTGATTGCATGTTATGCCCAAAACACACCTCTGATTAATGAAGACACTAAGAACAACCCTTTAGGACCAGGCACCCTAAACCCAGACCCTGTTATAATGCCGTCAAACTAGCAAAAGTGGATTTTGACTCGCCCTAAACACACCTGCACCAGGTGCTTCACACCGTGTGATTAGATCGTTAAAATAGGGCCCTTAATCTCATTTATCATCATGTTTAGACGCTTTTAAGAGTGACAAATTGACAAATGGCCTTTTGAATGGGAGTGCTAGGGGCACTACTATGATAGCATCAAAATAGCTATTTTTAAAACACTTAGAAGGCTCGCCACAACATGAGACTTTTCTCCAAGTATCACCAGGGGCTCTACACCTTAAAGAAAGCGTTTTCGAACATTGTTTCTTTACCCAGCCCTTTTATCAGTAACACAAAACAATCGATTTCCGAATGCAACGTAACAGGGAGGAGAGTAAAGATGGAAATCTCCCAAAGCTTAGTTTCATATAAATGCACAGATTATTTGTTATTTTGTCGTTATTGAAAGTCAATATTGACCTTGTTGTTGAAAAAGGAGCCTCATATGGAGTCCGTTCATTCGCATTCGGATAACGACTCTTTTTGGGTGTTTGAAGTGGCGATTCGGTCCTAATGGACATTTTTCACAGCAGACATGTTGACTTGTCATAGTAGGACGAGCACAGCTGAAAGTGATAAACTTAACGATGGCTCAATTCCATCAAGTGTCCCAGTAAGATATTTCACTAATTCAGAATGCACAATACCAGGGTCTCTCCTAAGTGGAATGCAGCCATCATTAATGGTTTAATACCAGGGTCTCTCCTAAGTGGAATGCATCCATCATTAATGGTTTAATACCAGGACATCTCCTAAGTGGAATGCAGCCATCATTAATGGTTTAATACCAGGGTCTCTCCTAAGTGGAATGCAGCCATCATTAATGGTTTAATACCAGGACATCTCCTAAGTGGAATGCAGCCATCATTAATGGTTTAATACCAGGACCTCTCCTAAGTGGAATGCATCCATCATTAATGGTTTAATACCAGGGTCTCTCCTAAGTGGAATGCAGCCATCAGTAATGGTTTTGAATACACCTGTGCTTTTCCTACTATAACATGTCTGCTGTGAAAAAGGTTTTTTAACAAACAGTTTGACTTGGGTACATTCACAAAAAGACGCTAGGTTGCATTTTGGCGAAAATTACGCTTTAACAATGAACGCAGATAGATAACATTATAAATAATATACGGTATATATTTCTAATAAACTGTGTGTCGTTCTGTGTACAGAGTGCGGCTGTAAGAACGGCCGCTGTAACGGCGGGCTGAACGGAGACGGGACGTGTGAGTGTGACGTCGGCTGGAAAGGAGTCTTCTGTGACGAGAGTATGAATCCCCAAATCTCCCACACTTTCACACTGAACCTGAACATCTCCCAAATTGTCACACTGACCCTGAACATCTCACAAACTTTCAGTCCAACCCTGAGCATCTCCCACACTTTCAAACTGAACCTGAAAATCTTCCATACTTTCACAGTGAACCTGAACATCTCGCACACTTTCAAACTGAACCTGAACATCTCCCACACTTTCACAGTGAACCTGAACATCTCGCACACTTTTAAACTGACCCTGAACATCTCGCACACTTTCACACTGACCCTGAATGGCACTTTTGGGCATTTTAGTCGTTTTTCTCACACTTTGACACAGGAAGGCTGAGGGACACAATTCTGACATTTTCATTTTTAAATTACGACTCATAGTATTTTGACTGTTTCTTGTTGCAGAGATTGAATCCACAGCGGATGAACTGTGTGGCTCTGTGAAATGTCACACCAGCGCAAAGTAAGTTACACAAACTTTATTTAAACTTTATTTTAAACAAACCAAATAGACAGATACAACACAAAACACGAGGCCAGTACGTAACGTAAGAGGTTACTGATGAAAGGATACATATACATACGTTCATGCACTTACATAAACAGTTATAGGTACACACAAACACACAATAAATGTGTCACAAAAAGGTTTTTTTAAAAAGTTTCCAAATCAGCAGATATATGTATAGTCGGAAGAAACAAAGATGTTCTGGTTTTCCGTTTCTTCTCGTCTGATAGTTGTGTGATCCGCCCGTCCGGCCCTCAGTGTCTCTGTGCTGCCGGTTTCCAGGGAAATGGGTCTTTCTGTCAAGGTAAGTGTGTGTGTGTGTGTGTGTGTGTGTGTGTGTGTGTGTGTGTGTGTGTGTGTGTGTGTGTGTGTGTGTGTGTATTCTTGTTTAACTATATTTAAGGGGTCCAAAAACCAGGAGTCCAGTATATTTGTGGGGTCCCGACAGCTTTGTGGGGCCAAAATGCTGGACCCCCAGAGTTTAAAGGGCTGTTTGAGCATTATGACTTGGTTTTAGGATAAGGGATAGAATTAGGTTATGGTTAGGGTGAGGGTAAGAGTTAAGGTTAGGCATTTAGTTTTGATGGTTAAGGTTAGGTTAAGGGTTAAGGTTAGGCATTTAGTTGTGATGGTTAAGGTGAGGGTAAGGGTTAAGGTTAGGCATTTAGTTGTGATGGTTAAGGTGAGGGTAAGGGTTAAGGTTAGGCATTTTGATGGTTAAGGTTAGGTTAAGGGTTAAGGTTAGGCATTTAGTTGTGATGGTTAAGGTGAGGGTAAGGGTTAAGGTTAGGCATTTAGTTGTGATGGTTAAGGTGAGGGTAAGGGTTAAGGTTAGGCATTTAGTTGTGATGGTTAAGGTTAGGTTAAGGGTTAAGGTTAGGCATTTAGTTGTGATGTTGAGGTTAGGGTAAGGGTTAAGGTTAGGCATTTAGTAGTGATGGTTAAGGTCAGGTTAAGGGTTAAGGTTAGGCATTTAGTTGTGATGTTGAGGTTAGGGTAAGGGTTAAGGTTAGGCATTTAGTTGTGATGGTTAAGGTTAGGGTAAGGGTTAAGGTTAGGCATTTAGTAGTGATGGTTAAGGTTAGGTTAAGGGTTAAGGTTAGGCATTTAGTTGTGATGTTGAGGTTAGGGTAAGGGTTAAGGTTAGGCATTTAGTAGTGATGGTTAAGGTTAGGGTAAGGGTTAAGGTTAGGCATTTAGTTGTGATGGTTAGGGTTAGGGTAAGGGTTAAGGTTAGGCATTTAGTTGTGATGGTTAAGGTTAGGGTAAGGGGCTAGGGAATGCTTTATGTCAATGACAGGTCCCCACAAAGATAACAAACCTGTGTGTGTGTGTGTGTGTGTGTGTGTGTGTGTGTGTGTGTGTGTGTGTGTGTGTATGTGTGTGTCTGTCTGTTGATGATGATGATGATGATGATGATGATGATGATGATGTTGTTTTGTAGCGAAAGACGCGTGTTTGGTGGATAACGGCGGCTGCAGCCTGTACGCCGTCTGTAAGAGGACTCGGCCCGGCCGCAGAGACTGCAGCTGTAACAGCGGTTACCATGGAGACGGACTCGTTTGTGTCGGTACGTTCACTGCTGTTTTTATAATCAGGGTTCAAACCCCCGATTTATCTTCCGCCGCGGCTCAAATTTCCGCGAGCCGGATGAGATAGAAACATGAAAGTTGTGACCATAACAGTAATATGAGCCCAGTCGGCCACATGGTGGCGCTGTAACTTACGGCCCAAAAAAAGGCCACGCCCCCGGATCTGAGGGAGCAGAAAGGACTGCCTCCTTGAAGCTTTAAATGTGCGGTATACCCACCTGTTGCACGCAAATGTTGAGCGGCATAACTATTTATACTTGCGCGAAAAGTTACAGTCTTCTCCAGAACAGAGGTGTCACTAATGAGCAAAGGCTGCCGACTTTACTATTTCTACGGACTAGAAGAAGAAGTAAAAGGTAAACAACGGCAGAACTGGCAGCAGCATTGCCGTCAATGCTTTGATTTGATTCGATGACCTGCTTTGTCGGATCAGGCCTTTCATTCGCCATAACAGAACTCATCTTAAGCCAGTAAGTTTACAAGAGAGACTTGCTGTCACTCTGAGAGTCCTGGCATCCAGTTGCCCTCAAACTCGTCCAGGCTTCCTGTTTCCGCTTTGTCGCGCGCCGCTGAAACAAATAGAGTGGTGAGAGACCTCTTAAAATCCTGGCACGCCCGCGAGATCTATGCCATTTTGACATCACATTGGCACATGACAGGTCGGCTTCGGCGACTTTAAAAAGGCCTTTATGTCCCATAGGGGAGTGTTTCTCAAATGATGGTCATGTACCCCTAGGGGTACTTTGGAGGACTGCAGGGGTACCGTGACATTTTTTGCAAAACATTTTTCAGTTACAAGGCTGTAGATAAGTGTGAATGACTATTATCCTGCATACTTTCGTATTCTGCCACATTTTTGTCCCGCTACTAGTCACGGAGCGTTGCCAACACATGCACATGAATACATCACAACGTGTGTAATTATCGGGAATGGTGTGCTATGACTTTTCTAAGAGATTTGTCACGCGGTTTTCACGAAATCAGCAAAAAAAGGCGCAAAATTTTCCAATAGACTTTAAAGGAGAAATCTTCGGGAAATCGCTTAAGATAGCTCAAAACAACCCCTCTTTGGAGCCATAATGTATTGCCATACTTTAATGTAGAAAAATTGTTGAAAGTATAAACCAAAGACAAGACGTTGAGTGGGCATTCTGATATCAAGCACGGTTTCTATTGGCCAGTTTTCAGACCATTTCATATTTTCCAATGTGTGTGTGTGTATGGGGATGGAATATTGAGAGCCAAAGGGGAGTACAAAGGGGGGAGCTGCAGTATGATTCTCTGAAATTTTTACAAACTAATTTCTCTCTCCCCTACAATTTTCACTCTTCATATATCGTGGGTTGGTCAAAATGTAGGAAATGTTTTGCCGGTCGCAAACATACAACTATGGAATCCACCGGACTTAAACTTTTGGCGCTGTTCATACCAGCTGCCGATAGAAACAATGAAAAGAAATCTGGAAGTATGAAGACAGTTCCAAGTTTGTTACCTGCTCTGTGTCGCATATATTTGACACCACAAACATAAAAACCCCATCAATGCGTTCGGCAGACTTTACTGTAGGCCGTGTTGTCCTCTCTTTACAGGACATGTCAAACAGCCGATTTACTTTTAGTTCAGTTGTATTCGTATGTGCACCAAGTAGTAGGCACACTGTCAACATTTGCTGCATAATTTTCTAGTTACTTCTACTGTCTCTTAGTTTTTGTAGCTGTTTTTGAAGTTTGTCACCTTTTTTTGAAGGTTTTGTCATTTGTTTTGACCTATTCTTGCCTTTCTTCTTTACTTTTTTCTACTCTATTTTTATTAAGTTTTTGGCTCTTTCAACATTTCAACGTCAAGTTTTTTCTCTTTTTTTCGAAGTTTGACGCTTATTTGAATTTTTGTCACTTTTGTCACCCTAGTGTTGCCTTCTTTCTTTCTACTGAGTTGTTATTACTATTTTCGACCTGTTCTTACCTTAATTCCTTCTTTCTAACGTCTTTTTTCCAAGGTTTTTGTCGCCTTTTTCCATCAGCATTTAAATGTTTTCCAGGTACAAGGCTGTTGTTTAGTAAATCTATCGCTGACATCGCTGTATTCTTCCTCTTTATAGAGACTTTTTTTCTACCAAACATTATTCGCGCTTTAAGGTGGTACATGGCTTAAAAAAATAAATTTCAAAGGGGGAACTTTATTAAAAAAAAAAGGCTTGAGAACCACTGTCTTTGTGGAGCAAGAGGAGTAAGTATGTAAGTGTTTCAGTTTCCCCCCAAATGTTTCTGACCTTCAAAATAAAACATGAACGTGACTCTGTGTTGTGTTTGAGCGCTGTGGGACTTCTGTGTTTCTCCGGCAGAAATCAACCCGTGTCTGGAAGGAAATGGTGGTTGCCACGCCAACGCAGAATGTGTTCACGTCGGACCAAACAAAGTAAGAACTGATTTCCTGTCTGATGAAGAAGTTTGGATATAAAACAGTGTGAAAGAGACGTGTATTTTGATATGATTGTTTTTCTGCAGACTTCCTGTTCCTGCAGCGACGGTTACTCAGGCGACGGACAGATCTGTAAGCCAATCGACTTGTGTCGGAAGGTGAGTTTCTCTCCGCTGACTGGGTCTAAAGAGCGGAAAGTTGGGACAGAAAAGTACCAGGATGTAAAAGAGTTGCAAGAAAAACACACAGATGTTGTCCAGAGAAAACAGGTACAAATACTGCGAAAGGTACTGCAAGAAAAAACAAAAGGACTGCGAGAAGAATACGCAAAAACATATTGTGTTCATTATCCCTCCTGTTGCCTTCGGGTCAAATCTGACCCATTTTCAAAAAGTGTCTACATCAAAAATTTGAGTTTTCTTTGAACCAAATTGTCCAAAAATTAATATGGATAGTTCCATTTAATGCTCTTCTGATGAAGGATCAGTTCACTACTTTCATTGGGGGTTTTTTATAAAATTTTATACCACATTTCTGCTTTTTAACGGGGTACTATGCTACTTTAGCTTAATTTACCTTAACTGAACAGCTTCGGAGTCATTGGAATGGTTATGTGACTTTTTTTTTCAGGTTGAATGGTGGACGTCTTGCTCTCCTCCATATTTCTGCTTTTTAAACTCAAAAATTAGACCCTTAATTACAAGAATGAGTGTAAAACTTGTGGTATAAGTTGGTAGTAGTGGGAAAAAAGGGTCAAACGTAAAAGTAACAAAAATGTTAAAAATATTTCAAGTGACAATCAGTCAAACAAAGCGACAAAAAGTATAAAAAAAAGTGTCAAAAACTTTAAAAAAAATGACTAAACAAAAAAAAATAATAATAACAAAAAGTTCCAGATGCGGAAAATAAATCAAACAAATGTTGAAAAAAGTGCTTACATTTCTTTTAGCTGGGAGGACAACACAAGGGTTAAGTAGCAAATGCACCTGTGCCCATCTGTGGCCTATGGGCATGCTGGTCTTACAAGGAGGTGTGTTCAGGTGCATTCTGGGCGTGCTGGTCCTACAGGGAGGTGTGTTCAGGTGCATTCTGGGCGTGCTGGTCCTACAGGGAGGTCTGTTCAGGTGCATTCTGGGCATGCTGGTCTTACAGGGAGGTGTGTTCAGGTGCATTCTGGGCGTATTGGTCTACAGGGAGGTGTGTTCAGGTGCATTCTGGGCATGCTGGTCTTACAGGGAGGTGTGTTCAGGTGCATTCTGGGAGTAATGCTATCTTGAGGCAGCGGGAAGTGATCGCACCATTGACCAACAAAAACCTGGTCTAAAGTCAATAACGCAGCATTTCATTGTTATTTTAACAGAGCATTAGTAAAAAGGCAGCAGCGTTCCTGTTACACACACAGGGAGCAGCACACACACACACACACACACACACACACACACACACACACACACACACACACACACACACACACACACACACAGAACATGCAGAAATACAAATAAAAATATTAGGGTGTAAATCCTCCATCATAACAGCAATGCTCCAAGGTCCAAACGCGCCTGGCTTTTAAAGGGAATGGGAGATGATCTCTGATTGGTTGATGAATGGGAGATGATCTCTGATTGGTTGATTGCATTTTACGCCAAAAACACACCTCTGATTAATGAAGACACTAAGTACAACCCTTTAGGACCAGGCGCCCGGCACACGGACCCTTTTTTTCCGCCGTTAAACTAGCAAAAAGTTGATTTGGACTCGCCCTGCGCTCAGTTCATTAAAATAGGGCCCACAGTGTTTCTGTCGGTCACCTTTGTGCTGCTGATGTTGTTTCCATTTTCGGTAACTTTTATCCCCCCCGCTGTTTCCAGAAAAACGGCGGCTGCCACCAGTTTTCCTCCTGCAACATGACGGGTCCGGGTGTTCGCAGCTGCAGGTGTCACGCATACTTCATCGGGGACGGAGTGACCTGCAAAGGCCACGTAGCGAGGGTGAGCGGAGATATGAAGTCATAACTAGAGCAGTATATTATAATACTATAAAGTATCAGGGGAGTGAGTGAAGTAACTGCTGTCTCTCTGCAGGAGATCGTGGTCAGGAAGCTAAATTACTTTTA
Organism: Perca flavescens; assembly: GCF_004354835.1. Lineage (NCBI taxonomy): Eukaryota > Metazoa > Chordata > Actinopteri > Perciformes > Percidae > Perca > Perca flavescens. Next base: position 2,831,990 of record NC_041332.1, read on the forward strand.
CCTCGGTGCGATGGTGAGTCATCCACGCATTCACGCATTCACTCATTCACTCATTCACTCATTCAGCCTTTATTTCAACATTGAGTCAGTTCCAAAGACGTAGAAATAAAAGAAAGAACAGAAACAATGTATTACGAAACGATTTTGTACGATTCTTTATTTTTATTTATTTTTTTAAGATTTAGAGCTATGAACTGAACTCAAATTTTTCTTATCTTTTTGTATTTACAATCGTTGTTTCATTGTTGTTTTATTCTATGTTACATTATTTAATTATTCCTTTGTTTAACTATATTGATGGTACCTTGCACACTCGATTATGTATCTTTAAGGCGTACTGTTTCTGCCTTCCCTGCTCTACCTGTAAAGCACTTTGGGTCAACTGTTGTTCGTTTAAATGTGCTATACAAATACAATTGACTTGTATGTTTTAACAAGGGATGCACTAAATCCAGATTTTTGTGGTTCGGCCGAATCCTGAATCCCCTGGTTGAGATCGTGCTGACTCCTCCCCCCATCCTCAGTCCATGAACCCAGTAAACACATGAAGGAAGTAAACAGGGACTGGCTTTGCTTTGCCGTACCTGAAGTTGCTGCATTCTGGCTGCTGTCTGGAGATTCCTTCATGCACAACTCGTATTCTTTCGGATGTTTCAGACCAGATGTTGTAACAGCGGCCATGTTGTGTATAGTTTAGAATCCTCGCCACCACCAGACCAATCAGCATTGAACAGATTGAACATGGAGCTGGACTTGAATGGTCTTCTTTTGACTGAAAGTACTGCCGAAAAACAACTTTTTCTGCTCACCAGATTCATGTCCACTTTCTCACAGCCTACTGCATTGAACGCTCCACCTACATAAACACCTTCCCGTAATCAACGGCACCGTCACTACGGTGATCAGCGTAGCGCGCCGAGTGCAAGTGTAGGGTTCGGTTCGCTGGGAAAACATTATAAGGTTCGGCAGAAACCAGAACCCCGTCAGAAAGCCCAATATTCTGCAGAATCTGAAGCAAGTGCATCCCTAGTTTTGAGAGAAAGTCAGTAGCAATAGCATTATGTATAAAGACATTACAAATCTACTAAAACTTTATGAATTGTAAGTTATTTGACGGATGAATTAGGAGAATAAGGATGCAAACAAACATGATTACAGGTCGTATTCCTGAATAGTCCGAAAGGTAAAAGAGACTTTATTCTAAGGAGGTTGTTCCAGTTTGAATAAAAAAAGCAGATGAACTCTGAAACACTAACAAAATCTCTTTTCTGTTTCCAGTTGGTCGAAATTCCTCTGAAAGGCCACGGCCCGTTCACCGTCTTCCCCCCCAGCGGGGACGCCTTTGCAGCCTACAGAAACGGCGAAAGAAAGGTGACGCTTTCCCTTTAAATGTTTAGCCATGTTCCCAGCTTTCTTGGGACTCAAGTTGGTTCTCTGGTGCCTTAAATTGCCTCCTCGACTCCTCCACTTGCCTCCCTTCCAAGCGGGTAAGCGAGCATCCGGGAAAGCGTACTTTCTATGGGGAGATTCTGAGGCCAACAAGCCATCACCCGCCATTAGCATCCCATTGACTCCCATTCATTTTGGCGTCACTTTGACAGTGAATAACTTAAGGGTGCATCTGCAAAATAGCCTCAGGATGGAACAGTGTATGTTCAAAAGTAGTTTTAGTCGTGCAACAGAAAACTCGGATTGGACAGAGTCTCAGGTTAACAAGCCATCACCTCCCATTAGCATCCCATTGACTCCCATTCATTTTGGCCTCACTTTGACAGAGAATAACTTTACATCTGAGGCGTTTAAAGACTCTATTTGTCTGTTGTTTATTTCTAAAGAAACACGACAATGTATAAAATGCTCCATTACCTTGTAGCTCACGTTATGGCTCCGTGGCAGACGCTTTTATAAAAATAGGCTAACGATTGGGTCATAACCACGAGACTTACTGTCACACAGTAGAGGAATTACCGTATAGTACAGGAGAAGCTCACAGGCAATCGGGAGAAGCCTCGAGAGAGAGTCTCTGAAAGCATCGGAACAAAATATTTAATAACGTTTTGATGGAGGGGAAATACTTCGGTATGTGGCAAGTTAATTCCTAGGAAGAAACATCGGCGCCTATGCGTCTTTGTCCCTCCCACCAAGGAGCCATGGGAGAAACGCGAGGAAACCCCGGGAGGAGAGAGGAACCGAGGAAATGTCTTTTAGAGGGATGAGACGTCCTCTCCTCTGAAGCAACAACAACCCTGTGTCTGTGATTTTTGTTTATTTTCTTTGTAGATCAAACTTCTGACATCGGGCAAAGATAAAGAAGCGCTCGGCGCCTTTATACGCAGCCACATCGTGATGTGTCACACGCTGTTGGCCGCCGACCTGAGTCGACCCCGAAACATGACGTCCCTGTCCGGACTCGTCCTGACCAGCCGGGCCGTCCAGGTGACCAACCACAGAGCAGAATCACAGTCAGGGCGCTCGCTAACATTAGATCCTTCATAGATCTGGGGCCTCAGATATAAAAGACTGAGTAGCTTTCATAATAAAAGATAGCGTACGCACCAAACCTAAAAGTACGTACGCAGAAATCACCATCACCAAACCCACCAAACTCCATGTAAATAATCAGGACTTTTAGCGTGTATAGAGCCAGCATATCTCCACCAGACTCCATGTAAATAATCAGGACTTTTAGTGTGTATAGAGCCAGCATATCTCCACCAGGCTCCATGTAAATAATCAGGACTTTTAGCGTGTATAGAGCCAGCATATCTCCACCAGACTCCATGTAAATAATCAGGACTTTTAGCGTGTATAGAGCCAGCATATTTCCACCAGACTCCATGTAAATAATCAGGACTTTTAGCGTGTATAGAGCCAGCATATCTCCACCAGACTCCATGTAAATAATCAGGACTTTTAGCGTGTATAGAGCCAGCATATTTCCACCAGACTCCATGTAAATAATCAGGACTTTTAGCGTGTATAGAGCCAGCATATCTCCACATGTAAATGTGTGAATTAAGGGTTTATTTCAACCAAACCAAAGTGGTGGAAAAGTGGAACGATGAACCAAGACAAATTTTGGTAGTTTTCTTTAGTTTCTGTCCACTCTGAATGAAATGTGTTTAACGCTGATAAAAGTCCTGATTATTTACATGGAGTCTGGTGGAGTTTGGTGATGGGGATTTCAGGGCTGTTTAAAGTTAAACAAAAAAGGATCTTACTCTTTAACTAAAAGGCACACACAGAAAGACACACACACACAGACACAAACAAACACACACACACAGATGCACACACACACAAACACAGACACACAAACACACACACACACACATACAGACACACACACACACATAGATGCAAAGACACACACAGACACAGACACACAGACAAACACACACACACATACAGACACACACACACAGAGACACACACACACACACACACAGACACACACAGACAAACACACACACACACACACACATAGATGCAAAGACACACACATACAAACACACACACACACACACACACACACACACACACACACACATACAGACAAACACACACAGACACACAAACACAGACAAACAACACACACACACACACACACACACACACACACACACACAGACAAACACAGACAAACACACACACACAGACACACAAACACAGACAAACACACACACACACAGACACACACACACACACACACAGACACACCAATTTCAGAGATTGTTGTTCTCGTCAGACACAGAAACACTTTGTAACCCTTTGATGTTGATTGTGGCCTTGATGTATGAATGAAAGATCTTCTGTGGGTAATAAATGTTAGTATTTTGTATTTTGTATTTTGTATGTTTTCAGGGCAGCATCTTCATCAACGAGGCTAACGTGACGTACAGCGACAGCGTCAGCGTCAACGGGATCTTTCACGAGATCGACAAGATTCTGTTTCCTCCCAACGTGGGAACGGAAACTCAGCCGGGCCGCCAGGTGAGGACACAAGAGAGGGAGGGAGGGAGAGGGAGGGGGAGAGGGGGAGGGGGAGAGGGGAGGAGAGGGGGGAGAGGGGGGGAGGAGAAGGAGGAGAGGGGGAGAGGGGAGAGGGAGAGGGAGGAGAGGAGGGAGGAGAGGGAGAGGAGAGGGAGGAGAGTGGGGGGGGGGAGGGAGGGAGAGGGAGGGAGGAGAGGGAGGGAGGAGAGGGGGAGAGGGAGGGAGGAGAGGGAGAGGGGAGAGGGGGAGAGAGGGGGGAGGGAGAGGGAGGAGAGGGGGAGAGGAGAGGGAGGAGAGGAGAGGGGGAGGGGAGGGGGGGAGGGGGGGAGGAGGGAGGGAGGAGAGGGAGGGGGAGAGGGGGGAGAGGGGGGGAGGGGGGGAGGAGAGGAGGGAGGAGGGAGAGGGGGAGGGAGGAGAGGGGAGGGAGAGGGGAGAGGGGGAGGGGGAGGGAGGGAGGAGGGGGGAGGGGGGAGAGAGGGAGGAGAGGGGGAGGGGGGGGGGAGAGAGAGGAGGAGAGGGAGGAGAGGAGGAGAGGAGGGGGGAGGGAGGAGAGGGGGGAGAGGGAGGACAGGGGAGGAGGGGAGGGGAGAGGAGAGGGGGGAGAGGGAGGAGAGGGAGGAGAGGGGAGAGGAGAGGAGGAGGGGGGAGGGAGGGGGGGGAGGGAGGAGGGGAGAGGAGAGGAGGAGAGGGGGGGAGGGAGAGGGGGAGGAGAGGGGGGAGGGGGAGAGGGGGAGGAGAGGGGAGGGAGAGGGGGGAGAGGAGGGAGGGAGGAGGGAGGAGAGGGGGGAGAGGGAGGGGGGGGAGAGGGAGGAGGGGAGGGGGGGAGAGGGGGGAGGGGAGGAGGGAGAGGGAGGAGAGGGAGGGGGGGAGGGAGGGGGAGGAGAGGGAGGAGGGAGGGAGAGAGGGAGGGAGGAGAGGGAGGAGAGGGGGGAGGGAGGAGAGGGAGAGGGGAGGGGAGGGGGAGAGGGAGGGAGAGGAGGAGGAGGAGGGAGGAGAGGGGGAGGGGGAGGAGAGGAGGAGGAGAGAGGGGAGGGAGGAGAGGGGAGAGGGGGGAGAGGGAGGAGAGGGAGGAGGGAGGGGAGGGGGGGAGAGGAGGGGAGGAGGGGGGGAGGAGGGGGAGGGAGGGGGGGAGAGGAGAGGGAGGGAGAGGGAGGAGAGGAGGGGAGAGGGAGGGGGGGGGAGGGGGAGAGGGAGGAGGGAGGAGGGGAGGAGAGGGGAGAGGGGGAGAGGGAGGGGAGGGAGAGGGAGGGAGGGAGGGAGAGGAGAGAGAGGGAGAGGGGAGGAGAGAGAGGAGAGGGGAGGAGAGGGGAGAGGGGGAGGGAGGGAGGAGAGGGAGGAGGAGGGGGGGGAGAGGGAGGAGAGAGAGGGGAGGAGAGGGAGGGAGGGGGGGGGAGGGAGAGGGAGGGAGGAGGGGAGAGGGAGGAGAGGGAGGAGAGGGGAGGAGAGGGAGAGGGAAGGGAGGGAGGGGAGGGAGAGGAGGAGGAGAGAGGGAGGGGAGGAGGGAGGAGAGGAGGGAGGGAGGAGAGGGGAGGAGAGGGGGAGAGGGAGGAGGGAGAGGAGAGGGAGGAGAGAGGGGGAGGAGGGGGGGAGAGGGGCAGAGGGGGGAGAGGAGAGGGGGGAGAGGAGAAGAGGAGAGAGGAGGGGAGGAGAGGGGGAGGGAGGGGGAGGAGGGGAGGAGAGGGGGGAGGGAGGGAGGGGAGGAGAGGGGGGAGGGGGAGGGGGGAGGGAGGGGAGGGGGAGAGGGGGAGGGGAGGGGGAGGAGAGGGAGGGAGGGAGGAGAGGAGAGGGGGGAGAAGAGGGAGGAGAGGGGGAGAGGGAGAGGGAGGAAGAGAGGGAGGAGAGGGGGGAGAGGGAGGAGAGGGGGGAGGGGGAGAGGGGGAGAGGGAGGAGAGGGAGGAGAGGGAGGAGAGGAGAGGGAGGAGGGGGGAGAGGAGAGAGGGAGGAGAGGGAGGAGAAGGAGAAGAGGGAGGAGAGGGAGAGGAGAGGGAGGAGGAGAGGGAGGAGAGGGGGGAGAGGGGAGAGAAACACAGACACACACACACAGGAACACAGAGAGACACAAACACTTTACTAGATTGTTAAATGACAGATTAATGTGTAATTAATGTGATTTTCAGCTGAACCTGTCTGATGTGGCTCAGCGTCACGGTTATAAAACCTTCTACAACCTGCTCGAGGTGAGAGACCAAGCTTTGCTCTTTGTTGACCATTTTCAAAACAAATTGTCACGTTTGCTGCTTTTCTTGGTTGGGTTTTGTCATTTTTTGTTTGTGGACACTGTCCTCCATAAGTGGTTAGTTCCAGCACCATTGTGACCTGTATTAATGCTTCTAGTGGCTAACATCAACCGTTAGCTCGTAGCGTTAGCATGCTAGCTCGTTCTCAATGGCAAAGCACTGCTACAACACACACTAGTTCACCATAATCTACCAGAAGAACTACTTCCATGTGCTCCCTGGTTTAGAAGAAGTCTCCCAGCTGATCCTGCCTTGGAACTGACTGAAGTTGGAGAAACAGCCTTTCTTTTACTGTCTATGGAGCTAGCTGACATGATCTACGATCTGAGCTACTGAGCATGTGCGAGTGCAATCAAAGATAGTACAGAAGAAGAAGAGGTCTCATTCTGTAGCTAAAACAGAGACCTGAACACAGGGTGAAAATAGGAGCTGCAGCAATGTGCAGTACCACTGTTTTTGGTAATTAAACCATGTAAACCTGTTCTGGTACAACCTCAAAATACAATTATGAACCTGAAAATGAGCAGAATATGGGACACTTTAAACTGATTCTCCTACACGGTGATGATCTTGTCCGTTTGTTGCAGGTTTTCTAGCTTCTCGACATTTTTGTCTGTTTATTTGTTACGTTTCTGTTTTTTTTACTAAGTTTATATTTCAGCGTTCTCATTGTTGTTGTCGTCTCAGGACTCCGGCGTGACGGACCTGTTGAAAGACGACATATACCAGCCGCTCACGGCCTTCCTGCCGTCGGACGGCGCCATGGCGTCTCTGCCGTCGGAGCAGAGGGACTTCCTGTTTCACCGAGACAACCGAGCACAGCTGGCCGAGTACCTGAAGTACCACATCCTAACGGGGCAGAAGGTACGGGGGATTCAAATACATTTACATTCATGCTACGTTTCCACGTGGCCGGCTATTTCCATAAACGGACATTTCAACCTCTCCGGTTTCTAAAATAACATCGTGCACAGCTGTCAGTTTTCAGAAAAGAGTTCGTTTACACGCACCCGTGTATGTATGTATATATATATATATATATATATATATATATATATATTCTATATGCCGTCAATGCAGCCGAGAGCACGCCAGACCTGTAGGTGGCGGTGTAAACGAGAAGCTCAAGCCCACGTTAGCCAATCAGAATCCAGAAAATAGCAACAAAAGCAACCAATCACTTTCTCTCTCTCTCTCTCTCTCTCTCGGCTGCCTAAACCTCCGTTTGTCTCAGTTTTCGTGCAAACGAAGATCTCAAAAATCTCCACTCTGGCTGGAGTTTTTAGAAAGACTCGGTTTCAGAGGAGAATTCTCCGTTTGCGTGTAAACGAAGGACACAAGCGGAGGGAAATGTCTCCATTTGTACAAAATAACCACGTACACGTAAACGGGGTCAAACGTAAAATCAGTCCTGTTCTGTGGAGCCAAGACTTGGAGGACAACAAATTACACAACCAGCACAAACCTTAAAGCACAAGTGCAAGTACAAACCTTCATAAACGGATGCATGAGAAGAATTCTGAAAATCCATTGGCCAGACAAGATCGCAAATGAAGACCTGTGGACAAGGACAAAGCAAACACCAGCTAGAAACGAAATCGGACAAAGAAGATGGAGATGGATTGGGCGAACCAATGTCAAATATCACCAGCCAGGCTCTGACGTGGAACCCCCTAGCGGTGTCAGGCATAAGTGACAAAAGAAAACTGTTGGCCACTTGATGGGTCTCCTTGTGAAAAAGATGTGGTGGCCTTTAATTAATAGGGCTGGGTTGAAATAAACCATTCTCCAATCAAAGCAGTCTTTTGATTTATTTTATATATATATATATATATATATATATATATATATATATATATATATATATCTGTCTTTTAAATTATCAATTAATGATAATTTAGTTCTCAGAGCCGGCCCCTGGGATAGGCGGTATAGGCAAAAATGCTAGCAGGGCCAACAGTCTAAATGAGTAGAGAAAAGTTAAAGATAGTAATAATAAAAAACCGAAAATGTCAACACAAAAAAAAAAACTTTTAAAGAACAACAAAAATATGTGTCAGAAAATTGATAAAAAATGTTTTAAAAAGCAACAGCCAGCGCCTTTACCATTTGCCACACCAGGTTTGGCACTATATTTGTGGGGACCCATCATTGACATAATGCATTCCCGAGCCCCTTACCCTAACCTTAACCATCACAACTAAATGCCTAACCTTAACCCTTACCCTAACCATAACCATCACAACTAAATGCCTAACCTTAACCCTTACCCTAACCTTAACCATCACAACTAAATGCCTAACCTTAACCCTTACCCTAACCATAACCATCACAACTAAATGCCTAACCTTAACCCTTACCCTAACCTTAACCATCACAACTAAATACCTAAACTTAACCCTTACCCTAACCATAACCATCACAACTAAATGCCTAACCTTAACCCTTACCCTAACCTTAACCATCACAACTAAATACCTAAACTTAACCCTTACCCTAACCTTAACCATCACAACTAAATGCCTAACCTTAACCCTTACCCTAACCTTAACCATCACAACTAAATACCTAAACTTAACCATTACCCTAACCTTAACCATCACAACTAAATACCTAAACTTAACCCTTACCCTAACCATAACCATCACAACTAAATACCTAAACTTAACCCTTACCCTAACCTTAACCATCACAACTAAATGCCTAACCTTAACCATTACCCTAACCTTAACCATCACAACTAAATGCCTAACCTTAACCCTTACCCTAACCTTAACCATCACAACTAAATACCTAACCTTAACCATTACCCTAACCATAACCATCACAACTAAATGCCTAACCTTAACCCTTACCCTAACCATAACTATCACAACTAAATACCTAACCTTAACCCTTACCCTAACCTTAAACATCACAACTAAATACCTAACCTTAACCATTACCCTAACCATAACCATCACAACTAAATGCCTAACCTTAACCCTTACCCTAACCATAACTATCACAACTAAATACCTAACCTTAACCCTTACCCTAACCTTAACCATCACAACTAAATACCTAACCTTAACCATTACCCTAACCTTAACCATCACAACTAAATGCCTAACCTTAACCCTTACCCTAACCTTAACCATCACAACTAAATACCTAACCTTAACCATTACCCTAACCTTAACCATCACAACTAAATGCCTAACCTTAACCCTTACCCTAACATTAACCATCACAACTAAATACCTAACCTTAACCATCACAACTAAATGCCTAACCTTAACCCTTACCCTAACCTTAACCATCACAACTAAATGCCTAACCTTAACCCTTACCCTAACCATAACCATCACAACTAAATGCCTAACCTTAACCCTTACCCTAACCATAACTATCACAACTAAATACCTAACCTTAACCATTACCCTCACCCTAACCATAACCTAATTAAAACCAAGTCTTAACCCTCAAAGAGCCCTCTAAACTTGGGGGGGTCCAGCATTTTGGCCCCACAAGGCTGTGAGGACCCCACAAGTATACTGGATTCCTGGTTTTTGGACCCCACGAATGTAGTTAAACAAGACACAGACACATACATACGCCCACACATTTGTGAATAATTAGCCATTTCACAGTAAAGGTTTTGTTGATAGATAATGAGATCCCTAATTTCTGATCCCAAGACAAGACGGGACGAAGTAAAGTGGTAAAAAACTAAATCTATGGGAGGTTTAGCTGATCGTTAACACCGACGTAAAAAAGTGTTTTTCTCGGCCAGGAGGAACATCCATTGATTTAAAGTTTTGGTGCATGTCCGTGTCCCAGTTTGTACTTTCAGGACTTCTTACTTTCGGACTCTGTGTTTTTATCTTCTCCTCTCAGGTTTACGCTGAAGGTCTGGTCCATCTGGACTCGGCTCGGACTCTTCAGGGCTCGCCGCTTTCCTTCACCTGCGGAGGGACGGACGCCATCGTGAGTACAACGAACACAAACTACACAACTGACCATCCTGTTGTTTCCTCTCGCAACAGGGAGAGGTCTTCCTTACCTTGTCTGTTATATTAAACCCAAGTACAAAAAAATTGAAATATTTCTCTAAAAAAAGTTAAAATACTTTAAAAAAATAATAATTTGGAAATATTTCTCAAAAGAAATTTTAAATATTTTTTTCAACAAAAATTTTAAATATTTTTTCAACAAAAATTGTAAATATTTTTTTCAACAAAAATTTTAAATATTTTTTCAACAAAAATTTTAAATATTTTTTCAACAAAAATTTTAAATATTTTTCAACAAAAAATTAATATTTTTCAACAAAAATTGGAAATATTTTTCAACAAAAGTTGGAAATATTTTTCAACAAAAGTTGGAAATATTTTTCAACAAAAATTTGAAATATTTTATAATTTTTAAAAACTTACAAATATTTTTAAAAACAAATGTGAAATATATTTAAAAAAAAAAAAGTGAAATACTCTTCAAAAAAAAAAAAATTTGAAATATTTTTTCAAAAGAATGGTGAAATATTTTTACATTTTTGGCAAGAAAAGTTTAAATATTTATATAATTTTTTTATGAAAAAGTCGAAAAACTGTAAGAAAAAAACGAATTGAAACCGATTTATGAATAAGCGACATCAGAGTGATGATGCAGGTGTTTCCGGTGTGAACAGGGAGAGATCTTCGTTAACGATGGAAAGTGCCGGATCGTTCAGAGACACCTCGTGTTTACCGGCGGCATCGCCTACGGGATTGACTGCCTGCTGACGCCACCGAGTCTCGGGGGCCGCTGCGACGAACACAAGACCTTCGACATCACGGTAACACACCTCTAACCTGTAGATAACACACAGGGGGTAGGTGTCCCCCTAGGGGTACTCTGGATGACTGCAAGGGGTATGTGTCCCCCTAGGGGTAATCTGGAGGATTTTAGGGGATCTGTGTCCCCATAGGGGTACTCTGGAGGACTGTAGGGGGTATGTGTCCCCATAGGGGTACTCTGGAGGACTGCAGGGGGTATGTGTCCCCCTAGTGGTACTCTGGAGGACTACAGGGGGTAGGTGTCCCCCTAGGGGTACTCTGGATGACTGCAAGGGGTATGTGTCCCCCTAGGGGTAATCTGGAGGACTGCAGGGGGTATGTGTCCCCATAGGGGTACTCTGGAGGACTGTAGGGGGTACTCTGGAGGACTGCAGGGGTATGTGTGTCCCCCTAGGGGTACCCTGGAGGACTGCAGGGGGTATGTGTCCCCCTAGTGGTACTCTGGAGGACTGCAGGGGGTACGTGTCCCCCTAGGGGTAATCTGGAGGACTGCAGGGGGTAGGTGTCCCCCTAGGGGTACTCTGGGGGACTGTAGAGGGTACCTGAGATATGTAACCAGGCTGTTGTCCAGAACATTGTTCCTCTTTATGTAGAATTTTATTTTTTTCTACCAAAAATGTGATATCTGTGTCTCCTTCTTTGGACCTGATCTATCCTTCCTTCCTTCTACTTTTTACAAGTTTCTCGCTCTTTTCTTCTTATGTCACTGTTTTTGAACTTTTTTTATACTATTTTGACCTATTCTTGCCTTACTTCCTTCCTTATTTCTCTCTATTGTCTTTTCCCAAGTTTTTCTACCGTCTTTAGCCAAGTTTTTGTCTTTTTTACAGTTTTTGTCTCTTTTTCTCATCAGCATCTAAATGTTTTTTCCACTTCCAAGGCTGTTGTTTAGTGAATCTATCGCTGACAGCGCTGTACTGTTCCTCTTTATAGAGACTTTTTTTTTCTTCCGAAAATGATTAGCGATGGTTAGGGGGGGTACTTGGCTTAAAGGAACAATTCAAAAAGGGGTACATTATTGAAAAGAGTTTGAGAACCATTGATGTAGAGGACTGCAGTCTCTTTTTTTCTCCAAATTTGTCTCTTTTTTCAAAGTTTTTGTTGCTGTTTTTGAAGTTTTTCACCCTATTCTTACCTTCCTTCCTTCTTCCTACTGTCTTTTTTTCCAAGGTTTTGTCCTCCTTTTTTTCATCAGTATTTACGGCTGTTGTTTAGTAAATCTATTTCCGACCTGATTTAATATGTATGTGTTTTCTTCTTCTTTGGTAGATGAGCTGTGGGCAATGCTCCTCTTCAGTTTCTCGCTGCCCAAAAGGATCCAAACTAAAGGTTCAAGTTTCATCTTCACAGACAATCAAACATTTCAGAGTCCCGTCAGTTTGTGTGTCTTACTCCCTTCTTTGTTTGTCTATTTCTTTCTTTCTTTCTATGTTTTTCGCCTTCAGGAGACCCAGAAGTGCGATCTTCCCATATTCTCCGTCACTAAGAACTCTGGCTGTCGCAGCATCTGCACCTTGCCCTTCTGGCAACCAAAGTGTTGTCATGGTTACTACGGACGGGACTGTCTGGGTGAGATGACGTCATCAACTTCCTATGAACCATATAGACGTCAGTTAGCGTCTTTACTAAAAGTTCTGTTGTTGCCGCTGACGGACTCAGATTATTATTCTAAGTGTCTGACAACATTATGGGATGGATCCCTACAGAGATAGAACTTTTAGTTAAAGAGTAAGATCCTTTTAGTTGAAACATGGGAAACATGAAACAGCCCCGAAATCACCAACAACAAACTCCACCAGACTCCATGTAAATAATCAGGAGTTTTATTATTGTAAAACACACTTCATTCAAAGTGGACAGAAACTAAATAAAACTACCAAAAAGCCGTCTTGGTTCATCTTTCCACTGTTACAACAATCACCTCGCTGGTTTCATTTAAATAAACCCTTAATTCACCCATTTACATGTGGAGATATGCTGGCTCTATACACGCTAAAAGTCCTGATTATTTACATGGAGTCTGGTGGAGATATGCTGGCTCTATACACGCTAAAAGTCCTGATTATTTACATGGAGTCTGGTGGAGATATGCTGGCTCTATACACGCTAAAAGTCCTGATTATTTACATGGAGTCTGGTGGAGATATGCTGGCTCTATACACGCTAAAAGTCCTGATTATTTACATGAAGTCTGGTGGAGATTGAATGTCGAGATGAAGTCTGCCATAGTTCTAAATTCTGGATTAATTAAAAAAAATAGTTGTTGTCACTACAATGGAATAATTGGGTCCTGATAAAAATCTCAAACAAAGTCACCCTCCAAAGATTTGACTCAATATGAATAATTGCTAAAAAGTTGAAGCTTTTATTTTGAAATGTAAACGTTAACATGATGAATGTATTAATGAGCACACTGATCCCTCTGTCCCCTGGGTCCAGTGTGTCCCGGTGGTGTCGGCTCTCTCTGCAGTAACCACGGTAACTGTGACGACGGTCACCTGGGTAACGGCACCTGCACCTGTGACACGGGGTTCGGGGGCGTGGCCTGCGAGCTGTGCAGCGACGGATTCTACGGAGCGAGCTGTAAACGTGAGCGAGAAAAATAGTCTCAGCCTGTAACTCACAGATTGATTCCTTCTGGTTCTCATCCTCTAACTGACAGGTTGTTTCCTTCTGGTTCTCATCCTCTAACTGACTGATTGTTTCCTTCTGGTTCTCATCCTCTTCCTAACTGATTGATTCCTTCTGGTTCTCATCCTGTAACTGACTGATTGTTTCCTTCTGGTTCTCATCCTTTAACTGACGGATTGTTTCCTTTTGGTTCTCAGCCTGTAACCCACACATTGTTTCCTTCTGGTTCTCATCCTGTAACTGACATATTGTTTCCTTCTGGTTCTCATCCTGTAACTGACAGATTTATTCCTTCTGGTTCTCAGCTTGTAACTGACACATTGTTTCCTTCTGGTTCTCGTCCTCTAACTGACACATTGTTTCCTTATGGTTCTCAGCCTGTAACTGACAGATTGTTTCCTTTTTGTTCTCAGCCTGTAACTGACACATTGATTCCTTCTGGTTCTCAGCCTGTAACTGACTGATTGTTTCCTTCTGGGTCTCATCCTCTAACTGACAGATTGATTCCTTCTGTTTCTCATCCTGTAACTGACACATTGTTTCCTTCTAGTTCTCATCCTGTAACTGACACATTGTTTCCTTCTGGTTCTCATCCTGTAACTGACAGATTGTTTCCTTCTGGTTCTCAGCCTGTAACTGGCACATTGTTTCCTTCTGGTTCTCAGCCTGTAACTGACTGATTGATTCCTTCTGGTTCTCAGCTTGTAACTGACACATTGTTTCCTTCTGGTTCTCGTCCTGTAACTGACATATTGTTTCCTTCTGGTTCTCAGCCTGTAACCGACACATTGTTTCCTTATGGTTCTCATCCTCTAACTGACACATTGTTTCCTTCTGGTTCTCAGCCTGTAACTGCTCTGAACATGGCTCGTGTGATGCCGGGCGTAAAGGTTCGGGCTCGTGTTTCTGTGACGCGGGCTGGACCGGAGAGAGCTGCCATACGCCGCAGGGTGAGTCAACGTGCATCGTTCCTCTCTGAAGTCTTACGTTACGAAAAGGAAGAGGCTAAGAGATTTACAGCTAATCTACCGATTAGGTATCACAGAAGCAAACCCTAACTAATTTTACGAATCCTTATCTCAACTTAAGAAATCCTAAATAATCAATTACGAGATATTTAAGCTCCCTTGACATGGTGCTCTTTTCTTTTATATAGACCTTAGTGGTCCCCTAATACTGTATCTGAAGTCTCTTTTATATAGACCTTAGTGGTCCTCTAATACTGTATCTGAAGTCTCTTTAATATAGGGCTTAGTGGTCCCCTAATACTGTATGTGAAGTATCTTTTATATAGACCTTAGTGGTCCCCTAATACTGTATCTGAAGTCTCTTTTATATAGACCTTAGTGGTCCTCTAATACTGTATCTGAAGTCTCTTTTATATAGACCTTAGTGGTCCTCTAATACTGTATCTGAAGTCTCTTTTATATAGACCTTAGTGGTCCTCTAATACTGTATCTGAAGTCTCTTTTATATAGACCTTAGTGGTCCCCTAATACTGTATCTGGAGTCTCTTTTATATAGACCTTAGTGGTCCCCTAATACTGTATCTGAAGTCTCTTTTATATAGACCTTAGTGGTCCCCTAATACTGTATCTGAAGTCTCTTTTATATAGACCTTAGTGGTCCCCTAATACTGTATCTGAAGTCTCTTTTATATAGACCTTAGTGGTCCCCTAATACTGTATCTGAAGTCTCTTTTATTTTGATATATATTCAGATACAGTATTAGGGGACCACTAAGGCCTATATAAAACCATCCAAAGAGCACCATATCATAGGACCTTTAAGAACTGTTAATTTGACAAGCAGCTAACAAAGTCCTGGGACTCCGTGAGCTTTTTGTTGCTCCCAGGCTCGAACATACTCTCCTCCTTCTGCGTCTGCAGACAGCTGCGGACTTGTACCGGTCACCAGCCATGATGTTTTTGTGCATTGTTGTGAAAACATGCAGCCACTTTCCCAGAATGCAACAGCTTGCACGCCCACACGTCTCTGAGTGTGTCTCTGTCTCCAGGTGAAGTCCCTGAGTGTTCTCCACCCTGCGCTCCGAAAGCCGTCTGTCGGCAGAACAACACCTGCGTGTGTCGGCCATTTTATGAAGGAGACGGATACACCTGTACAGGTAAACATGCTGAGAACACACAACACACCTGTACAGGTAAACATGCTGAGAACACACAACACACCTGTACAGGTAAACACGCTGAGAACACATGACACACCTGTAAAGGTAAACACGCTGAGAACACACAACACACCTGTACAGGTAAACATGCTGAGAACACACAACACACCTGTACAGGTAAACACGCTGAGAACACACGATCACCTTTACACGTAAACACGTTGAGGACACACGACTCACCTGTACAGGTAAACACACTGAGAACACATGACACACCTGTAAAGGTATACACGCTGAGAACACACAACTCACCTGTACAGGTAAACACACTGAGAACACACGACTCACCTCTACAGGTGAACACACTGAGAATACACAACACACCTGTAAAGGTAAATACGCTGAGAACACATGACACAACCTGTAAAGGTAAACACGCTGAGAACACACAACACACCTGTACAGGTAAACATGCTGAGAACACACGACTCACCTGTACAGGTGAACACACTGAGAACACACGACTCACCTGTACAGGTAAACACACTGAGAACACACGACTCACCTGTACAGGTAAACACACTGAGAACACACGACTCACCTGTACAGGTGAACACACTGAGAATACATGACACACCTGTAAAGGTAAATACGCTGAGAACACATGACACACCTGTAAAGGTAAACACGCTGAGAACACACAACACACCTGTACAGGTGAACATACTGAGAACACACGACTCACCTGTACAGGTGAACACACTGAGAACACACGACTCACCTCTACAGGTGAACACACTGAGAATACATGACACACCTGTAAAGGTAAATACGCTGAGAACACATGACACACCTGTAAAGGTAAACACGCTGAGAACACACAACACACCTGTACAGGTAAACATGCTGAGAACACACGACTCACCTGTACAGGTGAACACACTGAGAATACACGACACACCTGTAAAGGTAAACACGCTGAGAACACACGACTCACCTGTACAGGTAAACACACTGAGAACACATGACTCACCTGTACAGGTGAACACACTGAGAATACACGACACACCTGTAAAGGTAAACACGCTGAGAACACACGACTCACCTGTACAGGTGAATACACTGAGAACACACGACTCACCTGTACAGGTAAACACACTGACAACACACGACTCACCTGTACAGGTGAACACACTGAGAATACATGACACACCTGTAAAGGTAAATACGCTGAGAACACATGACACACCTGTAAAGGTAAACACGCTGAGAACACACAACACACATGTACAGGTGAACACACTGAGAACACACGACTCACCTGTACAGGTGAACACACTGAGAACACACGACTCACCTCTACAGGTGAACACACTGAGAATACATGACACACCTGTAAAGGTAAATACGCTGAGAACACATGACACACTTGTAAAGGTAAACACGCTGAGAACACACAACACACCTGTACAGGTAAACATGCTGAGAACACACGACTCACCTGTACAGGTGAACACACTGAGAATACACGACACACCTGTAAAGGTAAACATGCTGAGAACACACGACTCACCTGTACAGGTAAACACACTGAGAACACATGACTCACCTGTACAGGTGAACACACTGAGAATACACGACACACCTGTAAAGGTAAACACGCTGAGAACACACAACTCACCTGTACAGGTGAACACACTGAGAACACACGACTCACCTGTACAAGTAAACGCACTGAGAACACACGACTCACCTGTACAGTTGAACACACTGAGAACACACGACTCACCTGTACAGGTGAACACACTGAGAACACACGACTCACCTGTACAACTGAACACACTGAGAACACACGACTCACCTGTACAGTTGAACACACTGAGAACACACGACTCACCTGTACAGTTGAACACACTGAGAACACACGACTCACCTGTACAGGAGAACACACTGAGAACACACGACTCACCTGTACAGTTGAACACACTGAGAACACACGACTCACCTGTACAGGTGAACACACTGAGAACACACGACTCACCTGTACAGGAGAACACACTGAGAACACACGACTCACCTGTACAGGTGAACACACTGAGAACACACGACTCACCTGTACAAGTAAACACACTGAGAACACACGACTCACCTGTACAGGTAAACACTCTGCAGTGAGGACTATTCCATTCAGAAACTATTTTTTAAAGAAATACGACATCTTTAAGACTTTCAGGGTTAACTTTCAAGGATTTAAATAATTTCATGACTTTTCTGTAACGCCCTGGCTCTGTGGTTACAGTCTCCTTCCTGTTTACAGCAAAGCATTGTGGGTAACGTGTCTGTGTCCCTTCAGTGCTGGACGTGTGCGGGACGTGGAACGGCGGCTGCGCTAAAGGAGCCAGTTGTTCTCAGAGAGGCGAGACGGTGACCTGTTCGTGTCCTAAAGGCCACGCTGGAGACGGCTTTTCCTGCCAGCCCATAGACCCCTGCGTCGCCGGGGACAACGGCGGCTGCCACGAGCACGCCACGTGCACCATGACGGCTCCGGTGAGGCTGCCGGACGTTGAGTTACACAGGGGCCAATTCACACACTGGGGCCAATACACACTGGGTCCAATACACACTGGGTCCAATACACACTGGGTCCAATACACACTGGGGCCAATTCACACTGGGACCAATACACACGCGGTCCAATACACACTCGGCCCAATACACACACTGGGGCCAATACACACTGGGTCCAATACACACTGGGGCCAATACACACTGGGTCCAATACACACTGGGTCCAATACACACTGGGACCAATTCACACACTGGGTCCAATACACACTGGGACCAATACACACTGGGACCAATACACACTGGGACCAATACACACACTGGGTCCAATACACACTGGGTCCAATATACACTGGCGCCAATACACACTGGGTCCAATTTACACACTGGGTCCAATACACACTGGGTCCAATACACACTGGTACCAAATACACACTGGTACCAATACACACTGGGTCCAATACACACACTCGGTCCAATACACACTCGGTCCAATACACACTGGGACCAATACACACTGGGTCCAATACACACTGGCGCCAATATACACTGGCGCCAATACACACTGGGTCCAATACACACTGGGTCCAATACACACACTGGGTCCAATACACACTGGGACCAATACACAATGGGGCCAATATACACTGGCGCCAATACACACTGGGTCCAATACACACTGTGTCCAATACACACACTGGGTCCAATATACACTGGCGCCAATATACACTGGCGCCAATACACACTGGTGCCAATACACACTGGGGCCAATATACACATCGCGCCAATATACACTGGCGCCAATACACACTGGGACCAATACACACTGGGGCCAATATACACTGGGTCCAATTTACACTGGGTCCAATACACTCCGGCGCCAATACACTCCGGCGCCAATACACTCCGGCACCAATACACTCCGGCACCAATACACGCCGGCACCAATACACTCCGGCACCAATACACACCAGGACCGATACACAACGGGGCCAATACACACTGAACAAAAATATGCTCACACAAAAACAGTAAACTGAAAAAGAAAATTGCAGAAAAAAATATATAGAAAAAAAAGGTGCTCACCTGTGGTCTTTTCATAGTGCTTACTTCCTGATTGAAGTGGTAACAATGAACCATTGAGGTTGTTGGCCAATCAGCTCATGTTGAATGGCAGTGTTTAGAAATGGCCACCATGTGACTTTCTGTCAGATTGTTGTGTCTTATGCAGAGAACCGTGTTCAGTGCATTTAAAAAGTGACATTTTGAATTGCAAAATGTGTGTGAAGCAGAAAATGTTTTTAGACTTCTGGAGACTTGAGAAGAGGTTTTGTCTCTCTGTGTGTCAGTTTAAATAATTGTGCTATGCATGATGTCATTTTAGTGTGTTAGCAGTTGGAAAAAAAACCCGGTACGGTAACACAGGAAGTGTTTGTGTGAACAGGGGAAGAAGAAGTGCACCTGTAAGGACAACTACGTGGGAGACGGAGTCACCTGTGACGCCAAACAGCTGCCGATCAGCCGCTGTCTCCAGGACAACGGACGATGTCATCAAGACGCCCAGTGCACCGACCTCCACTTGAAGGTACCGGATGTGATGGAAACGTCAGCGGTTGACTCTCGTCGTCAACGGTTTGACTCTCGTCGTCAACCGTTGACTCTGTCGTCAACGGTTGACTCGCAAATCAACGGTTTGACTCTCGTCGTCAACCGTTGACTCTCGCCATCAACGGTTGACTCGTCGTCAACGGTTTGACTCTCGTCGTCAACCGTTGACTCTCGTCGTCAACGGTTTGACTCGCCGTCAACGGTTTGACTCTCGCCGTCAACCGTTGACTCTCGTCGTCAACGGTTGACTCTCGTAAATCAACGGTTGACTCTAGTCGTCAACGGTTTGACTCGTCGTCAACGGTTGACTCTAGTAAATCAACGGTTTGACTCGTCGTCAACGGTTGACTCTAGTAAAATCAACGGTTTGACTCTCGTCGTCAACGGTTTGACTCTCGTCGTCAACGGTTGACTCTAGTCGTCAACGGTTGACTCTAGTCGTCAACGGTTTGACTCTGGTCGTCAACGGTTTGACTCTCGTCGTCAACGGTTTGACTCGTCGTCAACGGTTTGACTCTCGTCGTCAACGGTTGACTCTCGTCGTCAACGGTTGACTCTAGTCGTCAACGGTTGACTCTAGTCGTCAACGGTTTGACTCTCGTCGTCAACGGTTTGACTCTCGTCGTCAACCGTTGACTCTCGTCGTCAACGGTTGACTCTAGTCGTCAACGGTTGACTCTAGTCGTCAACGGTTGACTCTAGTCGTCAACGGTTGACTCTCGCCGTCAACGGTTTGACTCGTCGTCAACGGGTTGACTGCCGTCAACGGTTGACTCTAGTCGTCAACGGTTTGACTCGTCGTCAACGGTTGACTCTAGTCGTCAACGGTTGACTCTAGTCGTCAACGGTTT
The DNA here is from genome assembly GCF_004354835.1 of Perca flavescens. Lineage (NCBI taxonomy): Eukaryota > Metazoa > Chordata > Actinopteri > Perciformes > Percidae > Perca > Perca flavescens. The sequence goes on from NC_041332.1 coordinate 2,852,820, forward strand.
GACTCTCGTCGTCAACGGTTGACTCTAAATCAACGGTTGACTCGTCGTCAACGGTTGACTCTAGTCGTCAACGGTTGACTCTCGTCGTCAGCGGTTGACTCTAGTCGTCAACGGTTTGACTCTAGTCGCGTCAACGGTTGACTCTAGTCGTCAACGGTTGACTCTCGCCGTCAACGGTTGACTATAGTCGTCAACGGTTGACGCCGTCAGCGGTTTGACTCTCGTCGTCAACGGTTGACTCTAGTCGTCAGCGGTTGACTCTCGTCGTCAACGGTTGACTCGTCGTCAGCGGTTTGACTCTCGTCGTCAACGGTTTGACTTGACTCGTGTTGACTCTAGTCGTCAACGGTTTGACTCTAGTCGTCAACGGTTTGACTCTCGTCGTCAACGGTTTGACTCTGGTCGTCAACGGTTTTGACTCTCGTCGTCAACAGTTTGACTCTCGTCGTCAACCGTTGACTCTCGTCGTCAACGGTTTGACTCTCGTCGTCAACGGTTTGACTCTCGTCGTCAACGGTTGACTCTCGTCGTCAACGGTTTGACTCTCGTCGTCAACGGTTTGACTCTCGTAAATCAACGGTTGACTCTCGTAAATCAACGGTTGACTCTAGTCGTCAGCGGTTGACTCTAGTCGTCAACGGTTGACTCTCGTCGTCAACGGTTTGACTCTCGTCGTCAACGGTTTGACTCTAGTAAATCAACGGTTGACTCTAGTCGTCAACGGTTTGACTCTGGTAAATCAACGGTTGACTCGTCAGCGGTTGACTCTAGTCGTCAACGGTTGACTCTAGTCGTCAACGGTTGACTCTAGTCGTCAACGGTTTGACTCTCGTCGTCAACGGTTGACTCTCGTCGTCAACGGTTGACTCTCGTCGTCAACGGTTGACTCTCGTCGTCAACGGTTTGACTCTCGTCGTCAACGGTTTGACTCTAGTCGTCAACGGTTGACTCTAGTCGTCAACGGTTTGACTCTCGTCGTCAACGGTTTGACTCTCGTCGTCAACGGTTGACTCTCGTCGTCAACGGTTTGACTCTCGTCGTCAACCGTTGACTCTCGTCGTCAACGGTTGACTCTCGTCGTCAACGGTTTGACTCTCGTCGTCAACGGTTGACTCTCAAGTAAATCAACGGTTGACTCTCGTCGTCAGCGGTTGACTCTAGTCGTCAACGTTTGACTCTCGTCAACCGCGTCAGCGGTTCACTCTAGTAAATCAACGGTTTGACTCTCGTCGTCAACGGTTTTGACTCGCCGTCAACGGTTGACTTAGTCGCCAACGGTTGACTCTAGTCGTCAACGTTTGTCTCCGTCAACGTTGACTCGTCTGTTGTCGTCAACGGTTGTCGTCAACTCGTCGTCAACGGTTGACTCTAGTCGTCAACGGTTTGTCTCAGTCGTCAACGGTTGACTCTAGTCGCCAACGGTTGACTCGCCGCCAACGGTTGACTATAGTCGCCAACGGTTGACTCGCCGTCAACGGTTGACTCCTCGCCGTCAACGGTTGACTCGTCGTCAACGGTTGACTCTAGTCGTCAACGGTTGACTATAGTCGCCAACGGTTGACTCTCGTACGCCAACGGTTGACTCTCAAATCAACGGTTTGACTCGTCGTTCAACGGTTGACTCGTCATCAACGGTTGACTCGTCAACGGTTGACTCGTCGTCAACGGTTGACTCGCCGTCAACCGTTTGACTCTCGTTGTCAGCGGTTTGACTCTCGCCGTCAACGGTTTGACTCTCGTCAACCGTCAACGCCGTCAACTTTGACTCTCGTCGTCAACGGTTTGACTCTAAGTCGTCAACGGTTGACTCAACGGTTGACTCCGCCAACGTTTGACTCTCGTCAAATCAGCAACGGTTGACTCTAGTAAATCAACGGTTTGACTCTCTAGTCGTCAACGGTTGACTCTAGTCGTCAACGGTTTTGACTCTCGCCGTCAACGGTTTGACTCTAGTCGTCAACGGTTGACTCTAGTCGTCAACGGTTTGACTCTGGTAAATCAACGGTTTGACTCTGGTCGTCAACGGTTTGACTCTCGTAAATCGTCAACGGTTTGACTCTACGTCGTCAACGGTTGACTCTCGCCGTCAACGGTTGACTCTAGTAAATCAACGGTTGACTCTAGTAAAATCAACGGTTTGACTCTGTTATTGTGTGTGTGTGTCTGTGTGTGTGTGTGTGTGTCTGTCTGTGATTCTGTGTGTGTGTGTGTGTGTGTGTATATGTGTATATGTGTGTCTGTGTGTGTGTGTGATTGTGATTGTGTGTGTGTGTGTGTGTGTGTCTGTCTGTTGTTGTGTGTGTGTGTGTGTGTGTGTGTGTGTGTGTGTCTGTCTGTCTGTTGTTTGTGTGTGTGTGTGTGTGTGTGTGTGTGTCTGTCTGTTATTTGTGTGTGTGTGTGTGTGTGTGTGTGTGTGTGTGTGTGTGTCTGTCTGTCTGTTATTGTGTGTGTGTGTGTGTGTGTGTGTCTGTGTTTAGATGCAAAGCTCGGTGTGTTTCACGTGCGTTCAGGTGATGGTCAGTACAAACTGAACTTCTCTGCGGCTCAGCAGGCGTGCGCTGCAGAGGGAGGCCGCCTTGCTACGTACAACGAGCTCTCCTACGCTCAGCAGGTCAGTGAACACAACACACGCTCATGTTCGTCCTACGCTTGGCAGGTCAGTGAACACAACACACGCTCGTGTTCGTCCTACGCTCAGCAGGTCAGTGAACACAACACACGCTCGTGTTCGTCCTACGCTCAGCAGGTCAGTGAACACAACACACGCTTGTGTTTGTCCTACGCTCAGCAGGTCAGTGAACACAACACAAGCTCGTGTTCGTCCTACGCTCAGCAGGTCAGTGAACACAACACACGCTCGTGTTCGCCCCACGCCAGCAGGTCAGTGAACACAACACACGCCGTGTTCGCCCCACGCCAGCAGGTCAGTGAACACAACACACGCCGTGTTCGCCCCACGCCAGCAGGTCAGTGAACACAACACACGCTCGTGTTCGTCCTACGCTCAGCAGGTCAGTGAACACAACACACGCTCGTGTTCGTCCTACGCTCAGCAGGTCAGTGAACACAACACACGCTCGTGTTCGTCCTACTATCAGCAGGTCAGTGAACACAACACACGCTCATCTTCGTCCTACGCTCAGCAGGTCAGTGAACACAACACACGCTCATCTTCGTCCTACGCTCAGCAGGTCAGTGAACACAACACACGCTCATCTTCGTCCTACGCTCAGCAGGTCAGTGAACACAACACACGCTCATCTTCGTCCTACGCTCAGCAGGTCAGTGAACACAACACACGCTCGTGTTTGTCCCAAAGTTGTCTCAGATATTTTCTGCCTTTTGTGAGAACTTTTCCAACAAGTGCCGAGAGACACACTAACTATGGGCTGTAATATGTGCCACCAGAAACTGAATTTGAATCATTTTATATTTGAATTTGAATTGCTAAACTCGAAAAATTGCATCGAAAAACTGAACACAATTTGAAATGGCATTGTTTAATTTGAATCATTGCATTGCAAAAACTGAATCTGAAATTATTCCTTTGGAACTGAATTCCAATAAAATTTGATTCTTACTGAAAATTCAACTCTCTTTATATATCTTCAGATTCAGTTCTCACAATTCAGATTCAAATTACTGTGACGGACATCCGGGTAGTTAACTAACAGTTGTTTTCAGTCTTAAAAAAGGTTGACATGGTGACTAATAGTTGATATTTCATAGCTTATTCTTCCTATGTGCTTTTGAGTTAAAACTGTTGTATGCCGTCCTGTGTGTCTGCAGGGCGGGCTGAACATGTGTCCTAGATATTATATATAAGATATATATCTCTGATCCTGAGTTGCCCGAGTTTAAGCTCTGTGATTGGTCCCGTGCGTGTCTGCAGGGCGGGCTGAACATGTGTTCTGCCGGCTGGTTGGACGGAGCCCGCGTGGGGTACCCCACCACCTTCTCCAACCCAAACTGCGGCTTCGGACACGTCGGCATCGTAGACTACGGCGTCCGCAAAGAGGGCGATAGCTTCGACGCCTTCTGCTTCAGGATGAAGGGTGAGAGACTTCACGTCAGCTCTTCGTTACTGATTCATACACTTTGTTTTTGTTACGTGTGTTTGTTTCAGACAAAAAGGCATCATTTTTGGTGCTATTTTGACGCTATTTTGTTGCCTTTTTGTCCCCTTTTTTGATGCTATTTTGTTGCCTTTTTGTCACTTTGTGGTGCTATTTTGACGCTATTTTGTTGCCTTTTTGATGCTATTTTGTTGCCTTTTTGTCGCTTTTTTATGCTGTTTTGTTGCATTTTTGTGGCCTTTTTGGTGCTATTTTCTTACCTTTTCGGTGCCTTTTTGATGCTATTTTGTCACCTTTTGTTGCCTTTTTTAGGGGACAAAAATGTCCCCCAAAACAAAAGGCACAAAGGGAAAAGGGAAAATATAATCAAAGTAGCATCAAAAAGGCGACAAAAAGATAAAAAGATATATACATACATATACACATATACATATATGTGTGTATATATATATATGTGTGTATGTATATATATATATATATATATATATATATATATATATATATATATATATATATATATATATGTATGTGTATGTATGTATGTATATATATATGTATGTATATATATATATATGTATATATATATATATGTATGTATATATGTATGTATATATATATGTATATATGTTTGTTTGTTTCAGAGGTGACATGCGAGTGTCGGCCCGGTTTCGTTGGAGACGGATTCAGCTGCACGGGAAACCTGCTCCAGGTCCTCCAATCCACACCCAGATTCTCCAACTTCCTCACAGTGAGTCAGCGTTCGATTCCTGCCGAGTCACCCTTTCACACAGCGACTATACCTATGTCTGGATGAATGGATGAGTAGTTTGGTGTTTCCCAAAGTCCCAAGATGGCGTCCTCAAAGGTCTCAATAGTCATAGTTGTTAACTCATCCATTCATCTCTGCAGCTCCGGGGTTTTTGGGATGTGTTTTACGAGACATTACGAGACATTTCGCCGTTTTTGCGTGTTACCAAGACGCATAATCGCTTTTTTCCGTGTTCATCAACGCTGTTCGGCCGCCATTGACCTACATTACGTGTGAATTTTCGCCGTGACGAGTAGTATGAAAGGACAGAAGTCTGCAGAGGGGTAAAACAAAGGACTTTCACCCAGAGGAGACGGGATTGCGTCCTGCGTGTGGTGTTTATTTTTTGTTAATTAGTTTATTTTTTAAGCCTTCCCCCAATGTTCTTTTCCAAAACCCAACTGTTTATTGTTTTCCTAAGCGTGTGACATTGGTCATCGTCGTGTTTTTGTCGTTTTTTTGTGTCACTAAAGCTTTTCCCAATGTTCTTTTCCTGAACCCAACCTTTTCGCCACGTGGTGTGTATGTTTACATCCGCTGTATAACAGCGTAGACATAAACGTAAACAGCCCAAAATGCGTAGTGATGACACGCCACTTGGCTTGTATGTTTACTAGGGTTGGGTATCGTTTTTTTTTTTCGATTCGGTGCTAAATCAATACTTTTAAAATGGTGCGGTGCCTAAACGGTGCCTGAACCGGTACTTTTCAATAAAGTTAAAAAAAAGAAGAAGAAAAAAAAATAAGGGTAGTAAACAACAGTCAGTGACTTGTTTATTGCTAAGGCCATGGTCAAAATTAAAGATTTAATAATAACGTAATAACAATAACAATAACTTATTTCACCAGTAAATTGCTGTTGAACCCCAGATGGGAAAAGGGTATTTTACAATTACTGTGAATGCACCACGAGGCTACCTGTTTTAAGTGAATCTGTGTTGTTTAATTCCGACAACGGCAGCTGCGAGTGAACGCACCGTCTGTGTTGTTTAATTCCGACAACGGCAGCTGCGAGTGAACGCACCGTCTGTGTTGTTTAATTCCGACAACGGCAGCTGCGAGTGAACGCACCGTCCGTGTTGTTTAATTCCGACCATATAAACATCCTGTATATCTATGAATTGTTACATCCCGCTGTAGAAGTCCTCCACAGTGAAATACAGTCACACTTTACACTGTTTAACGTTAGCTGTCAGCATTTTAACCGTGATTAATCCAGCTGCTAGCTAACGGTAGGCTAACGTTACATGCTGTCAGGTGTAGTGTAAAGTTGAGCACCGAAATGAGGCACCGAAACTTTCGTTCTTATTCGGTCTCGTTACTACCGTTTACGTCGGCACCGGTTCCCTATTGGCACCGAGTTTCGGTACCCAACCCTAATGTTTATGCAAAGTCATGATGCCATGTTCATTAATAATCTGACTTTGTGTTCTTCTGCAGCAAATCCTGAACTGTTCTGCCGAGTCGGAGTCCGGCCGGCAGTTCGTGCAGCGTCTCGGTAACCTGACGGTCCAGAAGACGCTGTTTGTTCCCGAAAACAGCGGCCTGCCCGGCAACCAGGTGACTCGCGCGGCAACAACAGTTATACCTTGGGCCCTATCTTACAGCGCAAAGCCAGACAAGTGTCTTTGCTAGTTTTGCCAGTTTCACGTCCAGCCCCAGTGAGGTGTGTTCAGGTGCATTCTGGGCGTGCTGGTCTTACAGCGAGGTGTGTTCAGGTGCATTCTGGGGCGCTGGTCTTACAGGGAGGTGTGTTCAGGTGCATTCTGGGGCGCTGGTCTTACAGGGAGGTGTGTTCAGGTGCATTCTGGGCGTGCTGGTCTTACAGGGAGGTGTGTTCAGGTGCATTCTGGGCGTGCTGGTCTTACAGGGAGGTGTGTTCAGGTGCATTCTGGGCGTGCTGGTCTTACAGGGAGGTGTGTTCAGGTGCATTCTGGGCGTGCTGGTCTTACAGGGAGGTGTGTTCAGGTGCATTCTAGGAGCGCTGGTCTTACATGGTGGTGTGTTCAGGTGCATTCTGGGAGCGCTGGTCTTACAGGGAGGTGTGGCATGCTGGTCTTACAGGGAGGTGTGTTCAGGTGCATTCTGGGCGTGTTGGTCTTACAGGGAGGTGTGTTCAGGTGCATTCTGGGCGTGCTGGTCTTACAGGGAGGTGTGTTCAGGTGCATTCTGGGCGTGCTGGTCTTACAGGGAGGTGTGTTCAGGTGCATTCTGGGCGTGCTGGACTTACAGGGAGGTGTGTTCAGGTGCATTCTGGGAGTATTGCTATCTTAAGGCAGCGGAAAGTGATCGCTCCATTGACCAACAAAAACCTGGTCTAAAGTCAATAACGCAGCATTTCATTGTTATTTTAACAGAGCATTAGTAAAATGCTCCTAGGCTCGTGCACAGCGCACGCACACACACATACTATGCTTGTTACACACACAGGGACACACAGCAGCACACACACACACACACACACACACACACACATGCAGAAGATTACAAATAAAAATATTAGGGTGTA
>NC_041332.1:2872160-2882160 GCF_004354835.1 Perca flavescens
TATATATTGTATTACCTGTATTATTGTTTGGGTCATTAGATAGGACAAAGATATAACTGAGGTTATGAGTGAAATCCTCTAGTAGACAAGGACATACTTCTGATTATTTCTTTGATACGGGTATGCCAATAGATTACAGAATAAACAGGCTGTGGACTGTCAACAAAGTTAGTTTGATAACTAACAAAAGGGTCTGAAGACCAAAACAATTACAATTTAACAGAAATAGTCTGAGAAATGGGGAATGGGGAATGTTTCCTCCATGTGAAGCATCTGGACCCACTGTTGGTGAGATGAACCAGAGATATGGACCCAACTGCCTGAGATGTCTGACATATTGGTCCTTTCTTCAATTAACCTATTTTATCTGCTTTTATATGTTTAACTGTTTTAACTGTTCTTTATTCGTGTATTTTATCTCTCAGTTCTTTAAATTCTTATACTGCACTGTCAAATGTATTCTTGTCTTTTAAATTGTTTTGCAATTGTTTTATAACTGCTCTTTCATGTTTTATGTAAAGCACTTTGAATTGCCCTGTTGCTGAAATGTGCTATATGAATAAGGCTGAATCCCATTCCTCCTAACCCTAACCCTATCTGAGCAAGGGTTACCCCTAACCCCTAACCCTTCCCCTTAACCCTTGTTGTGCGCGTTCACGTGAGAGCTAGTGCTGTCCCAATACTCGTCTTGATCGAGGGATAGGGCCTAGGGGAAGGGCCAGAGGTCCCTTCCGACCAAGTAAGGACGCAAGCTCCCTTGGCCAGCAGGGGTATCCAGAGATGTTGCGCAAAAAGGAACATGGCTGCCAGGGCGACCAGAGAGACCCATAAATGTAAGTATTTTCGGCTTAAAGAATGGATTTAAAAATTACGACAGTCTTGTTTTGTGCTCTACACAGTTCTGTACATACATATTGGCAACTATATTTCTAATTGAATCATTTTTAAAAATCGCTAGCTTGCTATGCTAACGCTAACGGTAACGTTAACGCTACATTGCTTATTTGCACAACAGTCCCGCATTTCTCTGCCTTGAAAGGAATCCATGCATGTCTACAGTGTTAACTAAACTCCATTAGCAGCGAATTTCGTTTGATATCAGTGCATAACACTACTTGCTTTGGAGACATCGATACGTGCTTTACATATACCGTGACGAGCAGAAGTTTCTAAAATCAAAATATGCTGCAAAGCAACTATGGGAGTGAGTCATGCGTTCATGTTGTAGCCATTCATTATTGTATTGGTGATACTGTATTATTGTAATCATTTGTTATGAATTCATGTACCTGTACATTGTTGTTGGGAGGAAAAGGTTACTGGCTAACAGGCATCACACTGTGGTCTGGATTAAACTGTAGGTTTTTTATGGTCTTGCGTGAGTGCCTTTTTATATGTGTGTGTGTGTGTGACATGTAAGTTATGGTTTTAATAGTTGATATGGTTCTGTAACATAATGTATTTTTATATAATGTTTTTGCCTGTTGTGTTTACTTTATTGGGCAATAAAGACAGATTTTTATTAACAAAGAAAGTGTTTCTGAACATCAATGACATTCAAAACAATGATAACTGAAACAGATATACAACACACCATTCAGTGTGTTTAAAAATATGTATTGCAAACAAACCTAAGTAGCACACAGATAATAACATATACACCACCAAAGTGAACCTAAAAGAACTATAAAATATATACATGCATATGACACTTGTCAAAACCCATGCAATAGACATACACACACTTGCAGACAGTATCTTGGAAGTTTGTGATCAATACTGTGTGGTGACATAACTGCAACCAAGTAGTGTCCCATTTCATAGGGGTATGTTTTCACCCCTAGCCCTTGCCACTTGGTTCAAGGGACAAGGGCTAGGGGGAAGGGGAAAGGGTTAGGGTTAAGGGGAGGAATGGGATTCAGCCTAAAGCTGCCTTGCCTTGCCTATTATATCATTACATTACACATCATATCAGATGTATTTACTACGTTTGTTCTCATGCTTTGGCCACACAGATGTATTTTCTGTCATGCCAATAAAGCAACATGAAATTGAAATGTAAAATTGACATAGACTCACGGTGGTGATGGGGTAGAGCGGGTTCTGGATGGACAGCAGCAGGACCTTGTTCCCGCTGGCGGGGTCCTCAGCGCTGGTGGGTCTGCTGATCCTCTGGCTGGTGGAGAAGTTGAAGAAGGCCTGGCGCTCGGCGATGCACACGGCCTCGCGGGTGCCGCGCGCCACGCAGCGCCCGGCGCTCTGCACGCTGTCGAACTCCACCAGAGCCTGGCGCTTGAACGGCATCATCATCACGTAGCTGGGGAGGGGGGTGCAGATAGGGTACTCATTACGTAGGTATGTTTTAGGGTACGCACAGAGGGGGATAATAACGATCAGCTCGTCACACTGTGTTTATGTGTGTGTGGGTGTGTGTATTTGTGTATATGTGTGTGTGCGTGTGCGTGCATGTGTCTGTGTGTGTGTGTGTGTGTGTATATGTGTGTGTGTATATGTGTGTGCGCGTGTATTTGTGTATATGTGTGTGCGTGTGCGTGCATGTGTCTGTGTGTGTGTGTGTTAGTGTGTGTGTGCATGTGTCTGTGTGTGTGCGTGTATGTGTGTGTGTGTGCATGCATGTGTCTGTGTGTATACGTGTATGCGTGTGTGTTAGTGTGTGCGTGTGCATGTGTGTGCGTGTGTATGTGTGTATACGTGTATGTGTGTGTGTGTGTGTGTGTATATGTGTGTGCGTGCATGTGTCTGTGTGTGTGTGTGCGTGTCCATGTGTCTGTGTGTGTGTGTGCGCGTGTATGTGTGTATGTGTGCGTGCATGTGTATGTGTGTATACGTGTATGCGTGTGTGTCTGTGTGTGTGCGTGTGTATGTGTGTATACGTGTATGCGTGTGTTTGTGTGTGTGTGTGTGCATGTGTCTGTGTGTGTGTGTGTGTGTGTGTGTGTGTGTGTTTGTGTGTGTGTGTGTGTATATATGTGTGTCAGAGATTTCCTAAAAACAAAGTTAGTCTCGAGTCTGACTTCACCGTGTGTGGGACTAGAAGTCGTTTGGTGTAAAGTCGGCATTAAGTGCGACTAGAGTCCGAGTCTCAAACTCAAGCCCCCATCCATCTCTGGTACAAAGTTGAGTGTTTTGAAGGTATAATGTTACCAGATGTTGCCGAACTTGCCGAGCGCCTCCACCAGATCGGCCTCCACCACGGCGTCACAGAGCCCCCGGACGTGGACGACGGGGGACGGGGCGATGCGGTGACTGTCCTCCTTGCCTTCCTGCAGAGAGAAGACAGCTGAAGCTCTGAGACAACACACGCAGTGTTTACACGCAGTAGGAAAAACATTTCCCGGTGGCTCAAACGCCATGTAAACACCGTACCCTGGTAACTCAGAGTTCTCTGAGAGTTCAGACCTAGATAACTCTTTTAATAACGGGATTACTCGTGTGCACACGCCTCGTGGTCTATAACTGCCACGCACACGGCACACTCACAGCACACTCCTGCCACACGCCACGCACACGGCACACTGCCACACGCCACGCACACGCACACGGCAGCACTCACGGCCACACGCCACGCACACGGCACACTCACGGCACACTCACGGCACACTCACGGCACACTCCTGCCACACGCCACGCACACGGCACACTCACGGCACACTCACGGCACACTCCTGCCACACGCCACGCTCCCGCCACGTTCACGCCACTTTCACGCCACACTCGCGCCACACGCCACACTCACGCCACGCTCCTGCCACACTCACGCCACACAGCCAGTGTGCAGGAGGCCTTCATTTATCTCACAGAGTCCTTTCTTGTGACCATCTTTGTCTGCTGTGTGTTGTCTGTACTTCTGATACTTAACATTAAAACTGAGAATACTTGTGTACTTGCAGGACTTTTACTTGCGATGCAGTATTTCTACATGGTCTTTGGGTATTTGTTACCTCAGTAGAGAATCAGAATACTTCTTCCTGTGTTTCTTCGTTTGGCTTCTATCTTGAGTAACGTAAAGCTTTATTGATTCTCGTGTGTCTCTGCAGACGGGGTGTGAGCTGTGGCTGAGACACAATGTTGACGGTTACGGTCGGAAAATCTTGACAGAGATAAGCGTTAAAAAAACATGTTTTTTGTTTCCGTCTCTGTCAGGAAGTCATCGCTGCAGGTTTTTGCAGCCTGACCTGCTTTCTGCAGCAGCTTCAGACGCTCTACTCCAAACGGCGGCAGGAAACACGCCCTCGTTTGAGGCGTTGACCTGCAGACGCTCTGATCTGACTCACAGCATCAGTCCTACACTTCTGTTTTTCTCGGCTCTAAGACTCCGGTTGACTAAATGACACAAACACACAGTCTCCTGCACTTAAAGGGGGGGATGAAGTGGAGGAGTTGCTGGTGGAATGAGCCAAAGCCTACGCAGCTTCTGCCGAAGGCTAAAAACACATCTCTAACGACTACACCTCGGATAAAATAAAATGTATATATATGTATATATATATATATATATATATATATATATATATATACACAGTACAGGCCAAAAGTTTGAACACACCTTCTCATTCAATGCGTTTCCTTTTTATTTCCATCACAATTTACATTGTGGATTCTCACTGAAGGCATCAAAACTATGAATGAACACATATGGAATTATGTACTTAACAAAAAAGTGTGAAATAACTGAAAACATGTCTTATATTTTAGATTCTTCAAAGTAGCCACCCTTTGCTTTTTTTATTAATAAGGGAAATAATTCCACTAATGAACCCTGACAAAGTACACCTGTGAAGGTAAAACCATTTCAGGTGACTACCTCATGAAGCTCATTGCAGAGTTATCAAAAAAAGCAAAGGGTGGCTACGGTACTTTAACTTTTGGCCTGTACTGTGTATATATATATATATATATTTCCATGTGGATGACAGTTAAGTTTAGGCACCAAGATGGCTCATTAAGCTTAGTAAAAAGATGGTGGTTTGGATGAAAACGCTCCTGTGGATCATATTAGAGGGCATTGTCGCATGGTTTGGAGGACTTGCTCAGAACGCCTATGGGTGACTCTGTTACGGATGCTACGTCCACTATTATTTACAATCTACGGTCAGGTGTCTCGGCCTATCACAGCAAATTGTGGTTGATATATTTCTGAGAAGTGTTAACCACAGACTGCAGCTTCTCAGAAAAAGCTGGAGATGTTATTACAGGCTGTGGTCTGCACGGACGACTGCACACTGCACGCTGCACTCACGCTGGGTTACTCGGTTACTATAGCAACGGCATGGCGGGAGGCAGGTGTTGATCGAGGAGGAAGAGAAAGGTGTTGCAGACGAAACTCACGAGTCAACCGTGGAAACAATCCGAGATATGTTTGATTTTCAAAATGCTTCGGTTGGTTCATAATGCACTGAAGGGTTTATTTCTGATCTGCTGCTACGGGATTTTTCTTAAAGTTTGGCCCTGTGGTCCCACATTTCTAATATTTTTCTTAAAGTAATGGTGCATTCGTGAGTTACGAACCGGAAGTTGCAAAAAGAGCCCCCTGAGGTCGTATATATATACGACTCATCAAGTCGTCTGAACTCAGAGGACCCCGAGTTCACTTTCAAAGATGGCTACGTCCCTGCATCATAATGTAGTAAACATTGTGGTTTTCTACAATTTTAAGCACTTTTGTCTTTGTTGTAACCAAATGAAGAAGTGGTACACATAGTGCTGTATACTGCTACCTATAGACATGTCTCTACAGTCTTATTAGGAGTTAAACATAGTGCTGTATACTGCTACCTATAGACATGTCTCTACAGTCTTATTAGGAGTTAAACATAGTGCTGTATACTGCTACCTATAGACATGTCTCTATAGTCTTATTAGGAGTTAAACATAGTGCTGTATACTACTACCTATAGACACATGTCTCTACAGTCTTATTAGGAGTTAAACATAGTGCTGTATACTGCTACCTATAGACATGTCTCTACAGTCTTATTAGGAGTTAAACATAGTGCTGTATACTACTACCTATAGACATGTCTCTACAGTCTTATTAGGAGTTAAACATAGTGCTGTATACTACTACCTATAGACATGTCTCTACAGTCTTATTAGGAGTTAAACATAGTGCTGTATACTGCTACCTATAGACATGTCTCTATAGTCTTATTAGGAGTTAAACATAGTGCTGTATACTGCTACCTATAGACATGTCTCTACAGTCTTATTAGGAGTTAAACATAGTGCTGTATACTACTACCTATAGACATGTCTCTACAGTCTTATTAGGAGTTAAATACCTCCTGATTAGTTATTTTGGAGCTTGTGCAGCTGAAATTGGCTAAAAACGCTTGGTTGCTATATGACAACAACGGCTTTAAGCCGAGCCTTGAGCAGAAAGCAGAGCAGTAGCCTAACGTTAACGTTAATCAAAACGTAATTTTCATGTATCAAACTGTGAAATATATTTGTGTAATATGTCAATAACTGGGTGAATAGAATCCTAAATGTTACTAAAAATGTTACAAAAATCCATCTTTTCTCCGACTCGTAGTATCGTGTGACAAAAAGAGCGCAACAACCCGCTGTGACGATGGATGTGACGTCACACTCGAGCTACTAGTCGTGATTACAAGACAAAAAGAACGCACCATTAGACCCTGTGTTCCCACATTTCTAAGATTTTTCTTAAAATTAGGCCCTGTCTTCCCACATTTCTAGTACATTTTCAAAATTCGGTCTTGTGTTCCTACATTTCGCTTCAATTTGAGTCCTATCCCCCCCCCCCCAACATTTTTTTGTGTTAGGGGGATAAAATCTGATACAAATTTATGAAAAAGTAAATGTTGGAAAAAGAATCGTAGAAATGTGGGAACATAGGCACTGTCCGGCTGCTACATTATGAACCATCCAGACTTGTCAGGTGGTCCGGGACACGTCTGCTTTCTGTCCCCAGAGTCAGAACTAAGCACAGAGAAGAAGCAGCGTTCAGTTTTTATGCTCCACATATCTGGAACAAACTGCCAGAAAACTGCAGGTGTGCCACAACTCTGTTATTTTAGACGTTTCTTATACTGCACAGTAACTTTAATTCTTGGATTTGTATCTGTTTTATTATTTGTAACTGTTTGAACTGCTCTTTAGTGTATATTTTATGTAACACACGTTGAATGTGCCTTGTTGCTGAAATGTGCTGTCCAAATAAAGCTGCCTTGCATTTGAAACGTGCTCCTCTGCAGCTTACGCAGCCTTTTTTGGTGAATGCGTGTCTTTATTTAGCATGTGTCTTTATAGTCTGTGTGTGTGTGTGTGTGTGTGTGTGTGTGTCTCTCTCTCTAAGCGTTCACTGACATGTTGCTTCCTCCCTGTCAGGCTCTTTTCCTCCTCTTCCTCCCTGAAGCTTACACTGTAAACATCAGCTGAGCTAAGGAGCTTTTAATGCTGCTAACGAAGCAGAATGACACATCATTTAAAAACCCTGGTGTATGTGTGTGTATGTATGTGTGTGTGTGTGTGTGTGTGTGTGTGTGTGTGTGTGTGGTCGGTGTATGTGTCTGTGTGTATGTGTCTGTGTGTGTGTGTGTGTGTGTGTGTGTGTGTGTGTGTGTGTGTGTGTGTGTGTGTGTGTGTGTCTTTGTGTCTGTGAGTGTGTGTGTCTTTGTGTCTGTGAGTATGTGTGTGTCTGTGCAGCTCCTGTAAACACAGAGCTGTGTGACTTCTGAACGAGGTTTATCACTGTGTTTTTTCAAAGACAAGTCGCTAAACTCATACTATTCCCATCTTTGTCTCCACGTCGCTGTGGAGGAAGGTCTGGCTACACCACAGATGCATTCTGGGATAGGAGAACAACACTCCTTCATACTCCTAATAGTGTATAAAACTAAATAACACTCAAAACATAGGCTACCAACAACTGCCATTGCCTCCAGATATCTGAATGAAATTGGGTTCTGCGGGTACCTACGAGTCTCCTCTTTCTGCATCAGTCGGACTGAGGGACTCGGGTCAGTTTTATACCTCGACTGGTGCTTTCTGTTTGATCTTCTCTCTCTTTCATAACCATAAAAAAACCGTGAGATCAATGGTGCTTTGAACTCTGCACAGAGCTGCAGCTCTGAGTACATCACTGAAAATAACCGGTGACACATGAACTCATCTTTAATTCAAAGTTTGATTAATTAAATGTTTAATCTCGTCCTGTTCGAGAGCACTTAGCTCCACGAGATTAGAAAATCAGAAGCTGTGAGATTTAAATGATTCAAATGCAAAGCTGTTCACACCGTTGGTGAGTTTGGTGTCTCGGGCCGATGGGACAAACATTTCTGCTTGGATATCTGTTTCCCATGATGCTCTTTGTCTGCAGAGCGTTTGATCAGACTTCATACTACTCTCTACTGTTGTCTCTCTACATACTACTCTCTACTGTTGTGTGTTTGTGTGTGTCTTTCAGAGTGCCTGTAGGAGGAGCTAAGGCCAGGGTCCTCAGGAGATGTGGCTCATCTGTTCAGCCTTGCTCCTGGGATATAAGATGGCTTTCTCCACATCACCCCAGAGACACCAGCTCTTTGTTTAGACATAACCTTCTTACTTTTTCACTTTTACACTCATGACATTACCGATTTTCATGTTTGCATTACCATTATGTTCATTTTTGGTTTGGCCATTAAGTATTTTATTTATTTATTTAATTTATTTATTTATTTGACAGGGACATTGCACAACAAATGTGTTGCACAGACCAGAGATAGCTACGAGATCATTTTAATCTGTAGTCCCTGACAGCAGGTATATACAGTGGATGATGAGCATTCCTACTAATAAGTTCATTCACAATATAAAATACAGATAAAATACAGATACAGCACCTACACAAGGATCACCTCAACAGACATGCAATTTCAATATTTACAGTATGTACAATTATTAGTTTTTTTTATTTTTATTTTTTTACTTTTATTATTGCCTACCTAAAATTTTAACAGTACCCTAGTTTACCAGTTTTGTATTAATGATCACAAATCTGACCGTCTTTCAACCACTTTGTATGTTCTTGTGTGAGCTTCCTCTGTTTTTGTAACAAGCAGGAGTCACGCAAGTGGAGGAGTCGAGGAGGCAATTTAATTTTATTTAATTAATTTAGTTCTAATTTATAAAGAAGGATTTGAAGCAGGGATGTTGGGAGATTGTGAGTCAGTGAGTCAGTAGATGGCAGATTAATTTACCCTAAACTAAAAGAGCCAAATTGTAACATGATTATGTTACAACCCTAACCCTAACTTCACTTTCTTTTCTTTGGATGATATTCCTAAAACATAATCCTGTGAGGCTTCTTACCATAGCAGATATTTACAAAACTAAGATCCAATTCAAACTCAAATTCTGCCAAATCTTTAGTCTCATTTCTTCCACAGTCATGGATTTAGATAATGAGAAAAGATTCTTCTTCCCATCATATTTATGTAAATGTTATTTAGGGCTAACTTGCCTATTGCAGTTTTCTAACGACACAAACATTGTTATTTCCATTTTAACCGGATTTTGCAGCAGCATCGACACAGTTCCCCCACCTTCTCTCGTCTCCCCCGGCTCTCTGCTGCCTCCTCCCCGGCCTCGTGCTCCTCTCCCCCGGCCTCGGGCTCCTCTCCCCCGGCCTCCTCCCCGGTCCGGAGCCGCTTGGCTGCCTGGTGGTATCCTCCTCTGGCTTCACTCTCCATCACACACGAGTCGCTCAACTCACGGAGGAAGATGTTCTGTAAAGACTCAGCAGGAAGTGACGATGACACCTGCCAGGACTGAACCTCTCTCTCTCTCTCTTTCTCTCTGTCTCTCTCTCCTCCTCTCTCTCTGCCTCTCTCTCTTTCTTCCTCCTCCTCCTCTCTCTGTCTATCTCTCCCTCTCTCTCTCCAAAGATAGGAAGAAACAAACACACAGACGTCTCACTCTGCTGGCTCACGTTCAGCCTCATTATTACCAAAAACAGAAAGGGGCAGTCCCTTCC
>NC_041332.1:2889660-2892160 GCF_004354835.1 Perca flavescens
TGTTGAACTGATAGACCAGGGGTTCTTCAATGTTTTTTAAGCCAAGGACCCCTTAACTGAAAGAGAGACAGAGCAGGGACCCCCTACTACTAATCATGTAAAAAATTAAGTTGCATATTAAACTGGGCCTACAATAAAGTGTAGGGCGGCCTAATGCCTTTATACATACCTTTTTAGTGCATAGAATACTAAGCTATTAAAATAATAATTGTCAGCATGATATTATAAATCATGTTCTAATGTTAAAAGTACATACATATACAGGTATCTGTGCATGGCTAGCATAGTGATGACCTTACCTATAGTCCAGTCAGCCTATCATCAATGGGGATTTATATTTGCAAATAATATGTTGGATTCATGTTAAGACATTTTAATTTAAAAACTTTCAAATATTAACAATAATTTGGTGGCCCCCTGTGTGACTCTGAGGACCCCCTGTTGAATATCTCCATGTTAGACATTGTTGTTGTGGCATTATTGTAAAAGGTACACATTCAACATAATTGTAATCTATTTTATTTCAATTGGAATTTTATTTTATTGCAAGATTACAACATGAGCACAAACTAAACTAAACCTGCAAGGTTAAGTTTTTGAATCCAACAAAATAACCTACAGCAAAGTATCTATTTATCTTCCTGAACTGAATGGTAGTGTCCCATTGCAGAATAAAATACTTAAAAATGTCCCGTCCATCTTGACTCATGTGTCATATATGAGTCAGTTCAAAGGTTAACACAGTGGTCCAATTACTAGCACAGGTGTAAATATGTCTGGTTATACCATGGTCTTGGTAAATACTCAATTCTGATTGGCTGCCGGGTGTCTATAAAAAAGTATTGTAGGACACCTACTAAAGGAATTCTGGTGAAACTGACTGTTTACTGTTTTAAATTAATGCACAAAACAACACGGTGTTAGCAAAAAATGAAGACTAAAAGAGACATTTTCCTCAAGATCTTTATTGTTCTTGTTGACTACTTGAATTTAAAGTTTTACAGAATCCTTCACGTAGCTCTACATATTATTAAAGGTCCAATGTGTGGGAATTTCTCCCATCTAGCGTTGAGATCATATATCGCAATCAACTCTCTCGCTGTTCGAACTAATACGGTAGCCTTCACGCTTCAAAAAGCCGGTCTCTTGCTCTTTTCAATCTCCTTTTTCTGGGCAAAGAAGAAGAAGAAGACTCCTGTTCCTGAAATTTGGATTTTGAATACGTGTGGTCCTCCATGTTTCCTTCTTCAAACTTGCCGGGGGGCCGGGAAGCTACGATACCCATTAGCAGCATTAGCAGCAGCTGTGAGTCAAAAATGCGAAAGGCGGATCAGTATGTCCTGTATGTCCCTTACAGGCTAACATATTCCAAGATGGAGCATGAATATGAAGCGTCTACCCCAGTTCATGCAAACGCAAATGTAACATTTCCAGCCAAAAAGGAATACTTGGAGTTCATGGTGGAGGTAAATATTCATGAAAAAGGACAAGTTGATGAACGGGCAACACAGATTTAGATAATGAACAACTAAACACGTTGCACACTGGACCTGTAAAGAATATCCTTCATAAAGAGCACAAATTAAACCAAAGTACAGCTAAGTTATGGCCATATTTCCGGACTGTTCTTCCTCCGGTGTCGTGATGTCTGTCATGTTGTTACTGTGGAAAAGAATCCGACCCACAGGAGCGTTATCCGTCCTCATATCTAAACTAGAGAAGGTAACGATCGCTGTTTTAAACACGGGGCGTCAAGTTTCCCGCTCCTCATTTGCATAAAGTTGAATCCAGGCGACTTTATGGAAATCAGCAGCGTTGAGCTGGACTCTGGAAAAACTCAACAATTTTCACATAAGTGAGCGTTTGATCGAAAATAAACATTCAGCAGCTGCAGATTATTTCTCGCTTGAAATGTTTTCAGAAACACGTTTTCATTGAACCTTTTTAAGGTAAAATGAGAGAAAGTTTTCCAAACAAGCGGCTTTTGTTGGTCAGTTGTCAGTCGACAGAAACCACGAGCAGGGATTTAAATGTACATATTGATATTATGAATTTAAAATACCGATGGAGCAGAGCGGAGCGTCTTTAGATGCTGAGGGCAGCGCATTAGGAACTGACGGCCTGTCATCGCTCTCACCGATCAGTTCCTGATGCAGTATCACCAACATCTGGAAACCTGTGCAGTTGTTTCACTCTCCCGCACGCACACACACACACACACACACACACACACACACACACACACACACACACACACACACACACACACACACAGAAATATACTGTAGGGATGCACCAAATCCAGATTTTTTGGGGTTCGGCCGAATACTGAATCCACTGGTTAAGATTCTGCCGAAACGGAATACCGAATCCTCCTCTCATCCTCAGTCCATTAACACAGTAAACACATTAATGAAGTAAACAACGTCGTAGGAAATGCACATCGCTATCGCCAGATGAGTGACAATTTTGTTTGGCAAATTTTCACTAACCAGTGTAT